>NC_091960.1:23584191-23884191 GCF_031021105.1 Erythrolamprus reginae | reverse complement strand
ATCAAATCAAATCAAATCAAATCAAAATATATCAGTTTGGCTACTGGTATTAGGAAACCTCACTCAGATTTCCTATGGCTTCTTCCTCTCAGTTAAGAGAGTATTCTTTATGTATAGACCACAGTTCAGTTCAATGGTCATCCTTTCTTAAGCATCCCCCCCATACTCTTCCTATGGTAGTTTCTTACTTGGTTCTGGCCTGATCTACGCTGGATGAACGGCGGTATGCCTCACGACGGGCCACCTCCTTGGGAGACACTTTGGTGCTGGTATCTGAGTCCCCACTGTCATCATCTCCCATGGCCTTGATATAGCTGCCACTCCGCATCCGTCGACAAGGGATCTCGCCGTCCTTCCCCGATGTTGGGTATCCTCCCCAATCATCCTGTGGCACCTGAAGGAAGAAGAGACTTTGTGGAGGAAGAGCACATGGTATGTTGGATCAGAAGGAAGTTCTATGGGAGGTCTTGGCTGTAATTAAAGCAGACTTTATGAAGTGCAGTTAGAAGGGAGGTCTTCAAATTTGGCAACTGTAAGACTTGTGGACTTCAACTCCCAGAATTCTGAGAGTTGAAATCCACAAGTCGTAAAGTTGCCAGGTTTGTGTCTCCCTGGGATAAACAAAGAAACCCAAGCGAGCTAGAGAACTTCCTCTGAAATATAAGCTAGGACCTTCATTGTTCATTGTCTCATTTCAGTTGCAAACTTACTTTCATCAGAGTAAATAAGAGCCGGTAGAGTCAGCAAAGAAATATAGATAAGGGGTTTATTCCATCCCTTTCCTCTTTCTTTTTTAACCTTAGCCACAATGAGCTTCCACCCATTAAGATTTGAGTTGCTGAAGTTCAGCAAACTTCATGCTGACATAGCTGGCTGGAGAATTCTGGGAGTTGAAGTCCCCAAGTCTTAAAGTTGCCAACTTTGAAGACACCCCCCTCCCCCTGAATTAGAATATTGGAGAGAGGAACTGAGGCTCATTGTTCCTTTTGTAGCAACCTACTAAAAGAATATGCTTTAAATGCTATCTTTTAGCTGTCACTTTGAGCTCAGCTTTTTTTTGGGGGGGGGAACTGTAAAAACTACTGACTATTGGAACATATGTCTCAGTGAATGTCTTCCTTTCCTTTATGGTTTTTTTTAAAAAAAAACAGAGGCTGGATTTGTGGATTCCTTAGTTCCTTTCCAGCTCCATGATTCTGTGATTCCTCTCCAATATTCTTTTTCATTTGGCTCACCTTTAATGGTTCTAAAAAAAGATAAAGATTTTCTGTCCACTCATATCTAACTCCAGGGGATGGTGCTCATCTCTATTTCCTAGCTGAGGTAACCAATGCTGTCTGAAAATGTTTCCGTGTTCATGTGGCCAGCATGACTATATGCTGAGGCACATGAAACGGTGTTACCTTCCCATTGAAGTGGTACCTATTTATCTATTAATCTCTAGTGAGCCACAATGGTGCAGGGGTTAGAGTGAAATACTGCAGGCTACTTCTGCAGACTGATGGCTCCCTGCAATTTGGCAATTCAAATCTCACCAGGTTCAAGATTGACTCAATCTCCCATCCTTCCAAGATGGGTAAAACGAGGACCCAAATTGTTGGGGGCAATATGCTGATTCTGTAAACTGCTTAGAGAGGGCTGGAAAAGCACTGTGAAGTATAATATAAGTCTTATTGCTATTGCTACTCACATTTGCATGCTTTCACATTGCTAGGTTGGCAGGAACTGGGGCAGGAATGGGCACTCTTCCCATTATATGGTGCTTGGGTCTTGAACTGTTAACCTGCAGGTCAACAAGCTCAGTGTCTTAACCACTAGGTCACCACACCCCCTGTAATGGTTCCAGTGAGCACTACCTTATCCCACCATTTCCTTAATCCCATTTAAAAAAATACCCTGTCCTTGGCACACAACAGGTCTCAGGATCAGAGAGGCTGACATGAGCAGTACCTGCTATAAATAGGATATATTATATATATACTGGTCAAAGAAATAAAGGGAACATTCAAAGAACACATCCTAGATCTGAATGAATGAAATATTCTCATTGAATACTTTGTTCTGTACAAAACTGAATGTGCACAGGAGCATGTGAAGTTGATTGTCAATCAGTGTTGTTTCCTAAGTGGACAGTTTGATTTCACAGAAGTTTGATTTACTTGGAGTTATATTCTGTAGTTTAAGTGTTCCCTTTATTTTTTTGAGTAATGTCTGTACGTACGTATATACGTATGTATGTATATAGGATAAACTTAAGTGCACCAGTGTGCCTTCCGTCTCCTGTCCTAATGTTTCTCTCTTACTAGTATTATGTATATAAACATTATTATATCTTATATATGTCATATCATTGTTATACCAACAGTACTTACTTGACAAAACAAATAAATGAATAAAATAAATACGAACAATAGAGTTGCTATGTTCATTCTGATAACCTTTCTGAATATTTATTGGGCTTAAAAAAATCAGCATCAGAAGAGTACTGGCAACTTTCAACTTGGCTGTTGGGGAAGACTCTAGATAACACCATGGTTAGAAATTGAACTGATGGATCATCAATCAGAGTTTTCACGTAAGGCTCAAGAGACCATCTACATTTTCTTACTTTAAATAAAGTTCTCTTAAAATGCTTTAATTGCTTGGAAAGGCAGAAAGAAAAAGAAGAGAACAACCAGTAACAAAGGGGATGGACTTAGTTATATTAAGAATTATTGCACCATTAAGAACTTGAAAGAACAGGTTAGAGACAGATCATAACAGACAAAATCTGGCCATCAGGAGATGAACATGAGTAAACGCCACATAACCAACCAACCAACCAACCAACCAACCAACCAACCAACCAACCAACCAACCAACCAACCAACCAACCAACCTAAACACTTGTCCAAGGCAGCCCCATGAAAATTCTAGTGTAGTTACTGAATAGGAAAGTGATGTAAGGGAATATCATTTGATTCAACTTTGATTTTTCAAGAAAAAGTGTATCACCTGAAATAGCAGATGCCTGAACCATATGCAGGGATGATGTTGGATCTAGGTCTCACTGTCAAAATTAGTGTTACACTCCCATAAATACATTTTCAGGGAAAATAATATCCAAAAATATATACACGTGAATGCAACTTAATCTGTTCTTGAGTTTAAATGATCTATATATCTGTCTATATCTATCTATCCATTCTCCCCCAGTCTCCCCCATCCATCCTCCTATCATGTTCCTTCCTTCCTTCCTTCCTTCCTTCCTTCCTTCCTTCCTTCCTTCCTTCCTTCCTTCCTTCCTTCCTCCCTCCCTCCCTCCCTCCCTCCCTCCCTCCCTCCATCCATCCAAACACCAACCCCCCCGAGCCCGCCCCCCATCCATCCATCTATTATCATCTATCCAGTGAAGGGCTACCGAAATTTTTACTACCACACTGTGGGCGTGGCTTATGCAGGACGCCCTGCATTTTCTTTCAACATCTTTCAGTGCAAATTGGGTACTCTGGGGTGGAGCTCCATTTTTGCTACCCCACTGCATTCCCCCCCTTGTCCTATCTATCTATCTATCTATCTATCTATCTATCTATCTATCTATCTATCTATCTATCTATCTATCTATCAGTCTGCACATTTTTTTGTCATTTATTGAGCATGAATTTCCCAGAATATATTCTTTTGCAGCAGAAAGATGGAAGCAATCAGTAACTACTCATGCAGGAAATAGTAATCAATATTTTTAATTATTGTTTCTCTTCTCCTCCCTGCCTTATTTCTAATCTTGTTCAGTTTTGGCCTATGGCCAAGACTATCAAACTAATTAAGAGACAACAAATCATGAAAAAAATGGATAGGTGTAGGAAAGGGAAATTTACTGCTGTGTTCACAACATTTATTTAAGCAAGTTAAACAACAATCCAGGTTTTTCTCATCATGGTAAACTTGGCTAATGTTTGTTCTGTCTGGGTGCCCCCAGACTTCAACACCAACTGGAAAAAACAGCCAGACACGCTGGTAAAAGCAAAGGCACTTTATAGTTTGAAAAATAAACACAGAGAAAAACCTGTTCTTCCCAACAGGCAGGCTATGAGGCTTCACAGCAGAGTCCTGACGGCCAGACAATACAGCAGACTTCTTGCTGGCACCCACTCCACTGTAGAGAATAAGACCCACGCCTTTCCCCCCAAGGTTTCAGCCTTCAAGGCCACAAGCCAGAATCAGAGACGCCAAAGATCACAGCCAGGTCCCAGGACTCCCAAAGATAATACTCCACAATACAGGAAGGGTGGATCTGCCTTTTCAGCCTTTCTGGGGAGAACCACACCCAAACCCAGCTGTTGCCTATTTAGGGCTGGAAATACCTGGCTAATTGTCCCCTTCTTTGGGCTGCTCTTCTCTGCCTGAGATCGATGATGGCTTGTGCATTTTCATCTAAGGACTCCAGGCTGCTTGCTGGGGAGAGCTCCACCCCGGGGGACTCAGGCTGTTCTCCTTCTCCCTCGGCCTGATATTCCTCCTCCCCGTCTGCCTGGGCCTCCTCCTCCTCCTCCTGTTCCTCATCCTCCCCCTCTGAGCATGGAGCCGGCAGAGGTTCAGCCGTTCCCTGAGGAGCCTCAGACGGAATCACAACAATGTTCATCTTAAATTTTTCTGTGGAAAAGCTTTAGCCTCTTTGGTTGGGTTAAGATTCATTGTATTGTGTTGACCCAGGAAATGGGTTAATGCAGTAATTAAGTAGAGTGTATGGTACAAAGCCAACCAATTTTTGATTTAACACAATTGCCAAATCCTGGACATTTTCAGAGGACATTCATTCATTAGACACACAGAGATAGAATGTAGATGGGGGGAAATGTCAAAGAACTAAATCCTGTATAATCATTATTAATGGAACCTTGGAGATGGTTTTCTTTCTAATTGATAAAGCAGGCTTTCTTGTCTTTAATTTTATCTTTATAACAACTTTGTCAGGTAATTGAAGCTGAAAATGAACTCTGCAGTGAACTAAGAGGGGCTTTGAACCACTTTCATTTTTCCATTCTGTCCCTGACAACTAGAATGCTACTATGGTCCTTGCGAAAGTAAATGTTTCTACTGAGTGATTTGAAAGGGTTTTTGTAAACACTTGCTCCAACCTAGTAAATTTCCAGATGTTTTGAGATAACAATTTGCAGAAATTCTGGGATTGGTCATGCCTACACTTCTGGGGAATACCAGGTAGGAGACATCAGCATGACAGTTGAGATGTTAAGTGGAAGTAGGTTGTCCATTGTATCCAACTAATTGGAGTTATTAAATTTCTCTAACTTTGTTGTAATGAAGGTGGGAAGTCAGTTTTTCTGTTTCTAATTCTGTATTCTTTGTTTCTTTACTTTTTATTTCGCTTTCTATTCCTTTGTATTCTTTTTTTCTCTTTTACTTTTTAGTTTGTAATTAAAATTACTTACTTACTTACTTACTTACTTACTGACTGACTGACTGACTTACTTATTTATTTATTTTGTCCAATACACAATGAGGGTTTTAGTGGGTATATATCTATATACACATAGTAAAATACATGATGAAGGTTATAGAGGAGATACTCATAGTAAAATATATCTAAGAAATAATAGAAAAGAAGATATAGTAATAGAACATATCAATGAAAGAATAGAAGAGATATAGGAATAGAAGAAAGGTATAGGAGATATAGGAGAGCAATAGGACAGGGGACGGAAGGCACTCTAGTGCACTTGTACTCGCCCCTTACTGACCTCTTAGGAATCTGGATAGGTCAACCATAGATAATCTAAGGGTAAAATTACACACACACACACACATGCACATGCATACAAACACACAGATGCACACACACACACACACACACATACACATACACGCTTGGCTAAGCAAATAATTTTACCTGCAGCGAACAGGTTGCCAAGATGAAAACAAAAATGTGGCTTTTGGTAGATTTTCTCTTTCTCCCAAAACTCTTCTATGATGATTGAGGACTGAAGCAGATAGTCACAATGGGGACCAACAACAGATTAACAGAGTTGGAAGGGACCTTGCAGGTATCTATTCCAACCCTCTGCCTAAAAAGGAGACCCTACATCTGCCTCTACCTAGGATTGAACTCACAATCTCCAGTCACAATTCAAAGTGTTGGTTATGACCTATAAAGCCCTTCATGGCATCGGACCAAAATATCTCCGGGACCGCCTTCTGCTGCACGAATCCCAGCGACCAGTTAGGTACCACAGAGTTGTCCTTCTCAGGGCCCCATTGACTAAACAATGTCATTTGGCGAGACCCAGGGGAAGAGCCTTCTCTGTGGCGGCCCCGACCCTCTGGAACCAGCTCCCCCCAGAGATCAGAATTGCCCCCACCCTCCTTGCCTTTCGTAAGCTCCTTAAAACCCACCTCTGTCATCAGGCATGGGGGAATTGAGATATTTCTTTCTCCCCAGGCCTATACAATTTATGCATGGTATGTTTGCATGTATGTTTGATTTTTAATAAGGGTTTTTAGTTATTTTAAATATTAGATTTGTCATATGCTGTTTTATTATTGTTGTTAGCCGCCCCGAATCTACGGAGAGGGGCGGCATTCAAATCAAATCAAATCAAATCAAATCAAATCAAATCAAATCAAATCAAATCAAATCAAATCAAATCAAATCAAATCAAATCAAATCAAATCAAATCAAATCAAATCAAATCAAATCAAATCAAATCAAATCAAATCAAATCAAATCAAATCAAATCAAATCAAATCAAATCAAATCAAATCAAATCAAATCAAATCAAATCAAATCAAATCAAATCAAATCAAATCAAATGTGAGGCAAGAGTTCCACCTCTAGCAGTATTGTTTGTCTTGCTATCAGCATGGTATAAGGATACCGTATCGGTAGTGAAATTTGTGCTGTGTGCATAGCTTCATTTCTGTGTGCGCGTACAGACGTCCCAGTGTATTTTTGCTTCTGTGCATGCGCAGGAAGCAAAACCTCATGAAGGGATGTGTGGGTGAGTGAGATTTTGGCGGTTTCTTGCTTCTGCGCATGCGGGGAAGCAAAAAACCCCCCCCTGAAATCCCACTTTTGCACACGTCTCTTTGCGAGACATTGTTTCCTGAACATGAGCAGAAGCAAAAAGAGATTGGGACGTGCATGTGCATGCAGTGAACTGGTAGTGGCAGGAATGGGAATCCACCCCGGACCTGGACTTCACCTCCCAGAATATCTGGACTTCAATACCCAGAATTCCCCAGCCAGCATTCGCTAGGTGGGGAATTCTGGGAGTTGAAGTCCAAATATTTTCAACTTGCCAAGGTTGGGAAACACTGCTCTAGGTCACACACGATGAAGAACATTCTAATTTCAGTATCCATTCTCATTTCCATTCAAGAGGATAAATCAAGATACCTCATTCCACCTTTCTTTCCATCCCAGAAAAACAGAGTCGTATGCTCAAAAGTACTAGCAATTCTGTCACTGCTGGTTTGGGCTACTCCTTCAGCCCTTAGTCACCGTAGAAGAGGTTTCTTTTTGTTTTTAAAAACCCCTTTACTGATACAATGCAGAAAAGGTTCAGAGAAGAAACTGACATCAGATTTGACGGAAATCATCCTCTTTCCTCACTCCGGTGCTATCATTTTAGCGGAAATCAGAGTTTGCAAACCATAAAATGCAGGGTGTTAAAAGTAATAAATTCTTGATGTATTTCTCATATAGCATAGTTCTGGGAAGTGACAGAAAATTCTCTGCCCAGAAAAATCTGGTAATTTGGGAAAGATGATCTTATCTACACTATATAGACACCTCCCCCAGGCTTTTATATTTTATTTTTGGTATGTATGTGTTGTTTGGTTTTAAATGATGGGGTTTTATATGTTTTTTCTCTTTTAATATTAGATTTGTTCCATTGTAACATTGTTTTTATTATTGTTGTGAGCCGCCCCGGCCCCCGAGTCTTCGGAGAGGGGCGGCATACAAATCTAATACATTATTATTATTATTATTATTATTATTATTATTATTATTATTAATTATATAAGAAGTCTATATCACGGATGGCGAACCCTCAGGTGCGCAAGTGCCTACACCCTTAATACAATGCCCTTCCCGCATGTCTCGCCCTCTGCACATGTGCACGTGACCCCCTGTGGATGATTCCCCCACTCCACGCTGGCCTCACATCCCGGAATGGAGCTGGGAGGAGGGGAAAAACTTAACAGTACTGCAGGTGGAATCTCCAGAGATCTGAGAAGGCACGAGCGGCAGAAAGTGAGGAGAAAGCATGCACAGGTCTAACCTGAAAATCAGCTGGCGGGTGGGAGGCATGTGCACATGCGCAATGAAGCCAAGCTGGTCAAAAGCTCCTGTGCCTGCAGAGGGGACTCCATGTGCCACATGAGGCACGCGTACCATAGGTTCATCATCATGGGCTTAGGAAAAAGATCCAAAGTATCTTACCTAGAAATAATTTCCTGTTCCAAAATGAAACCTCTGTCTTAAAGGAACATGGAATAATGGAAGGGACCTCAAGGGTCTTCTAACTTAACTCTATACCAGTGATGGCAAACCTTTTTTTGGTTTGCATGCCAAAAGGGAGTGTATGCCCACGCTCGCACACATGTGCATTCCCACACCCATATCCTTCCCCCATGCACACTGCCACTTGCACATGTGTAAAGCCCCTCCCCGCACATGAGCATAGGCCTCAGTGAAGCCTGGGGTGGTGAAAAAACATCCCAATGGGCAAACCGGAAGTTTGGAAAAACAGACTTCTGGTTTGCTTGTTGTGCTGTTTTTCATACTCTGGAGGCTTCAGAGAAGCTTCCCGAAGTCCCAGAGTGCGAAAAACAGCACAATGGGCAAACCGGAAGTCCATTTTTTTGAACTTCCAGTTTTCCCATTGTGCGGATTTTCTCACTCTAGGGTTTCAGGGAAGCTTCCCTGAAGCCTCCAGATGGCGAAATGGCCTTCCCCAAGGCTGAAAATCAGCTGGACAGTGCACACATGTGCGCTGGAACTGACATGGGCAATGCCTCACATGCCCTGTGATATGGCTCCAAGCCATAGGTTCACCATCACTACCCTATAACAGGGGTGCAAACTCAATTTCATTGAGGACTGCATCAGGGTTGTATTTGACCTCGAGGGGGTGGGTGGGTGTGACCAGCTTGACGTAACTCCTGTCAGGTCACCTGTAGCCCAAGCACTTTGCCAGTGAAAATGGGTTCCTGAGCTCCGTTTTCAGCTGGGATGGTCTCCTGCAACCCTCTGCCAGTGAAAATGGAGCTGGCGAGGACCACCTGTAGCTCTCCTGAACTCCTTTTTTGCTGGCAGAGTCACTACAGGCCAATCCTTCACTGTTTCCAGGGTAGTCCCATGGGCTAGATCTAAGCACCCTGTAGCCCAGATCCAGCCTATGGGCTTTGAGTTTGACACCCCTGCCCTATACCATGTCAGACAAATGGTTACTCAGTCTCTTTCTGAAAGCCTCCAATGATGGAGCACTCACAACTTTTGATGTCAAAGTATTCCATTGGTTGACTGCTCTCATGGTTAGGAATTTTTTTTAGGTTGGCTCTCTCCTTGGTTAGTTTCCAAGTTAGCATTGTTTTCCTTTTAGCATTGTTGCAAAGCTTGAAACCACATATTTTGCAGTTGGAATACTTTGACTCTGTTCCACACCGTTCAAAAAGAAGAAGCTGCTGTGATCAAGGGAAGATCAATATGGGAATGGCGGTACTTCTGGCCTTTTGCAGTGGCGTAGGCTCACATCATAAACTGCACAGCCTCTGCTGGGTACAGAATGCGAGTATGTGATGCAAACTTTGTAGCTAGGGGAGAAATAGAAAACTCACCAAAGGCCACATTTTTATTTTGGTCTTAGCAACCGATAGTGCTGCAGTTGCTGCTGTGTTTTTAAAGTTGTGTTTTCTGAGACTGTGCCCTGCGTTTGAATCAAAATAGCTTTATTCCATTCCAGCATGAAAGAAACATTTTCTTGTTCATTTTGGGGAAATATGGAGAACTCAACCCTGACTCTTCCATGGAAGTACAGATTCCGAGGCTGAAGCTGAAATACTTTGGCCATTAAGATGGGAATAGAAGACTCATTGGAAAAGACCCTGATGTTGGGAAAGATAGAGATGGGGAAGGCAGAGAATGGGATGAACATGAAGATGGACAAATTCTAGGAGACAATGGAGGATAGAGTAGAATAGAATTTTATTGGCCAAGTGTGATTGGACACACAAGGAATTTGTATTGATGCACATGCTCTCAGTGCACATAAAAGAAAAGATGAGAAAAGATAGGAGGGCCTCGTTTGCTGTGGTCCATGGGGGCATAAATAGTTAGCAACTATTTGCTATGACTTAGCAACTGAATAACAAACAACAATGCAGAAGGAGGAGGAATTTTTGTCTGTTCTCTAGCCAGTTTAAGAGATGGGTTCCTCGTGGTTCACACCGGTTCTATAGAACTGGTAGCAAACCATTGATGACGTCACTTACCCAGTTCTGTGGGCACTGGTCCATGGTTGCCACCATCTTTTAAAATAATTTTTTGGTAATGTTTTGCACCCGTGCACAGCCATGCAGTGTGGGAAGAAGCGAGCCAGTGGCAAGTTACAACCCAGCCCTGAGCCAGTCCACAACAGGACTGAACAGCAATTTTTTCACAGTGCAATCAATAATTTCCTGCTTGACTTTAACTGCTTCTCTAAGTTCCGTTTCTTTTCTCCTACCAGCATCTCATAATTAAAAGTGATGGCACTCAGAAGTGCCCAGAAGCCATATTGGGGAAGAGAGATTGGAGAAACATAATATCTAGGAGATAGGCTGGAATACATGTCATGGATCTAGTGCCAGGATGGCAAACCTATGGCACACAGGCCCAAAGCGGCATGTGAAGCCATGTTCCCTGGCACGCAGGGCCTTGCCTATTTGCTTCTGAATTTGTGGCGCACATGTACGTGTGATGATCATCTGTCCTTCACATGCGTAACAGTGCCAAAAACACATGCACATCCAACAGCTGATTGTTGGGTGCGCATGTGTGCCAAAACCCGGAAGTTCAGCTTTTATGGACTGCAATCCCTTCATGCACATGGCCTGTGCATGCATGCTGACTAGCTGATCATCAATCATGCATATGCACTAGAATCCAGAAGTTCGGCTTTTCCGGAGCCCAGCCCTGATGAACGTGAGTGTGACATTTCCATGTGACCTTTTTGGCACTTGGTGCCAAACAGATTTGCCATCATAGATCTAGTGGGTGAAATTGATTTAACACGGAGAAGATCTAATGTCCCTCTGAACCTGTTACAGCTTTATATTGACATTTAGCTGGAATCTGACAGATTGACAGATGTGAGTCTAAGATCCCAAATTTGTGAACATAGAAAGGAATATAATTGTGTTTGGACAAACCAAAAAGTAAACTAGATTAAATGGACAAATACAATCAATATACATGACTTTTTGCCATTTAATGCAGGTGTAATATATGTAAAACATGCACGCATAAACTCTTATTCAGAAATAACAGATATTTTGCTTTAATGGAAACTCTTTCCCTACTGGAGCATTAAATTGAAGGCTGACTGAGGCAAGACAGGATGACCAAAAAGTTTCATAAGACCTTTCAAGAGCTTACAAAATTATCCTAAGTGGGTCACTTGGAATTCTCGACAATAGGTATGCATCAGTGGTTCAGAGGAGCGTTCCTTCTGGTTTGAACTGGTTTTTCTGAACTGGTAGCAACCTGCTGGTAACGTCACGATGGTGCTGGTCCATGGGCGACGCTATATTTTTTTGAATTTTTTTAAAAAAAATTCTTCTGATCCTGCACAGGAGCCAAGTTTCTGGCATTTGCATGCGGTCACCATCTTGTTTTCAGCTTTTTTGAGGGGAGGGAATTTTGGCACTGTGCATGCTTTCTCCCAGTCAGGCAGTGTGGGAGGAAGCAAACTGGCAGCGAGGAAAGTTAAAACCCACCCTGCAGTGGTGAGTTTCAAATATTTAAAACCCACCCTGCAGTGGTGAGTTTCAAATATTTTTATTACTGGTTCTGTGGGCATGGCTTGGTGGGCATGGCTTGGCTTGGTGGGCGTCGCTTGGTGGGCATGACAGGGAAAGGATACTGTAAAATCCTCATTCCCACCCCACTCCAGGGGAAGGTTATTGCAAAATCCCCATTTCCTCCCGACCAGCTGAGATGGGGCCAGGGCCAATCAGAGGTTGTATTTACTGGTTTTCCAAACTACTCAAAATCTCTGCTACCAGTTCTCCATGACTGCTGAAACCCACCTCTATTGTACATAAATATCCTCAACTGTGATTCAGAATGGCTTTCCCCAACATGATGCTCTGAATATGTGCTACTCCATAATAACCATATTCTGTATTCTAATCCATCCTGGGCTCTGGTTAACTTTTGATTTGTTAGATTTATTTCCCTCTCAGGAGTTCAAAGTGATGCACAATGTTCCCTCTTATTTGTCTCCAAAAACAGTAACTCTAGGCCAGTGATGGTGAACCTTTTTTGGCTCAGGTGCCAAATAGGTGTGCATGTGCATGCTAGCCCACACACATAATGCAATGCTCTCCCCATGCATGCACAGAACTCCCTGATGCCCCCCACAGACCTCACTGAAGCCTTTGGACTTTTGGTAGGCCTTTTTGGGCAGTTTGTCACCACCCCTAGGGTTCAGGAAAGCCTCCTGAAGCTGGGGGAGAGCAAAACATGGCCCAATTGGCCAACCAATAGTTCAGAAGCTAATTTCCAGTTGGCCCAATGGGCTGTTTTTTGCCACCCCCAGGCTTTAGGAGGCTTTCCTGAAGCCTGGACAGAGCAAAAATGGCTAAAAAGAAGGCCAAAAATCAGCCGGGGTGTTGGAGTTAACATAGGGCAACACCTCACATGCTTTCAGATATGGCTCTGAGTACCATAGGTCTGCCATCACTGACATAGAACATGGACTCACGGGACTGGAAGGCACCTCAGAGGTCTTCTAGTCCCACTCTCTGCTCAAGGCAGGAGACCAAGGCAATCAAATGGTTGCCCAGTCTATTTTTGAAAACCTCCAGTGATGGAATATTCATAACTCTGGTGACTAGCTATTAACTAATTAATTTCACTGTCAGAAAATTTCTCCTTAATTCTAGGTTGGACCTCTCTTCCACCCATTCTTGCCAAGCTTTCTTACCATGGGTCGATTCTTGGTCAATCTAATCAATGATCAATGTTTGGAGAGTGGATCACTTTCTACAGAGAATCTTTTTTTCTCTCCAGAATTTTCTTCTCTGTTTCTCTCCTTCCCCCTTTCTTTTCCCATGATGCTCTATTGTCCTGCACAAGGCCATAGAGTGTTGGTGATTAAAGAAATGTCAGGGCCGTAGTAACCTCTTCTCCAAAGAAAAAAGGGGAAAAGCAGATAAAGAGAGTCTTGTAAAAAGACTGAAGATTTCTAAAGAGTTGGACACATTAGCTTTTCAAGATATCGAAGCTCTTCCAACTGCCTGGTTGCTTTTGCCAGTAGTACCCAAACAAACAATTAGCAAGAACTACTAGCTTGTATGGCAGAGAACGGCTATTGCACAGGGCTAATCAATGGTCTCTAAGTACTAATGAGGGAGAAAACAGAATCATAAGAGCAACCAGCAACTGTCTGGGAGAAGACAATGAAAGCATTTTTTCCTGTGTCTTTTTTTTTTTTTTTTGCCATTTCTACTCTCTCCAGGCTTCAGGAAAGTCTCCCGAAGCCTGGAGATGGTGAAAAATGGAAAAACAGGTGAACTGGGAGTTAGTTTCTGAACTTCTGGTTAGCCCATTGGGCCATTTTTCACTCTCCCCAGGCTTCAGGAGACTTTCCTGAACCCTGGGATGGTGAAAACAGGCCCAAGGGGCCTATCAGAAGTCCAGAGGCATCAGTGAGGCCTGTGCATATGTGCGGGGGACCAGTGGTGTGTGGACGTGTGCATGTGGGGGAGGCAGCATGGAAGTTGTGTGCATGGGGGAGAGCATTGCATTGTGGGTATGAACCCACGTGGGCATGCTATCATGCACGCGCACACCCTTTTGGCACCAGAGCCAAAAAAGGTTCACCTCCATTGTCCTGTCAGGCTGAAAGCCATCATGTGGAGTTAGAGGCTTTGGCCTGCCACAGTAACACAGCATGAGGGAAATTAGGAGGGGTAGTTAAAAGAGAGAAAAATTAATAGTCACAACAAATTCCTTTCTCAGATTCCAAGGTCATCTTTTGTTCTGCTTCAACTGAACAAAAGAGAAAGTCAGTGTATCCCTGCACCCAGACTGGTCCTTGTGATGTACTTGTGTGGGGATGTGAGATGAACCATAACCTGGGTGGAGTACTGGATAGAAGTTAGTATCAGAATGGCTGAAACATAACCAACATGGCTCTGCTAATAAATTGAACCTTATGTGAGAAAACTGGAGGGAATTTGATTTTTTTCTCAGATGCTATTTGGGGTGCTGACAGTTCTATGTTTTAGTTAAAAGTCTCTACCACCCTTACCAGGCATCTTTGATACTGCAAGCAACAGCTATCATGAATTAAGTAGACACAACACATGCTAGAATTGGTCACCTCATAGTCATATCCATTGCTATTAAACATTATTACTAAACAAATTTTATACGGTTGTCCAACTCACCCAACAAGTGGTTCCTGGTGACTTACAATATTGAAAATTCAGAACCTAACAGAACACAACCCCCATGGCAGCTATAACACAATAAGATCAAGCACTTGATGAGCTCCATCTCCATTTGTGACCCCCAGTCCTGTTGACAACACTACGTCTCCAGGCCCTTTTGGAAAAGCAACCAGGCGGAGGGCCAATCATATCTCAGAAGAAATGATGTTCCAGAGAGAAATCCATGCAGCATGTTGGCATTAAAAAATCATTATGGAATTTGGAAGGGGTCAATAGGCAGGTGTGCAAAATTTCTCCTCAGGTGCAGGTTATCAAGGAACCAGTCCCGGAGCACTTACAGCTAATAGATTAACAAAGATGGAAGGTGGGTCATCTAGTCCAACTTCCCTCCCAAGCAGGAGACCCTACACCATTTTTGACAGTCTCTTCTTGAAAGCTTCCAGTGATGAAGCAACCACAACTTTTGAAGGCAACCTGTTCCATTGGTTGTTTGCTCTCACTGTCAGAAAAAAATTGCTTATTTCCAGGTTAAATCTCTCTTGATCAATTTTCATCCATTATTCCTTGTCTGGCCTTTAGGTGCCTTGGAAAACAGCCTGGCCTCTTTGTGGCAGGGATTGGCATCCTTCAGTCACGAAATATCATGGTATCAAGCTCTGGATTCCCTAGACAAGAGCATGAAGCCTGGGTACATTAGTATGGAGGATAGACTTGGTAACAGTCTATCTCTGTGGCAGCCCCTCAAATATTGGAAGGTTGCTTACATGTCCCCCCGGTCCTTCTCTTCACTAGACTAGCCATGTCCAGTTCCTGTATATGTTTTAGTCTCCAGTCCCCTAAACATCTTGGTTGCTTCCCTCTGCACCTTTTCTAGAGTTTCAACATCTTTTTTGCAGTGGTGAAATCCAATTTTTTACTACAGGTTCTGTGGGCATAGCTTGTTGGGTATGGCTTGGTCAGCATAGCAGGGGAAAGATATTGCAAAATATCCATCCCCATGACAATCCAGAGGAAGGACACTGCAAAATCCGCATTCCCTCCCAACTCTGGGGGAAGGATATTGCAAAATCTCCATTCCCTCCCCACTCCGGGGGAAGGATACTGTAAAATCCCCATTCTCTCCTCACTCCAGGGGAAGGATACTGCAAAATCTCCATTCCCACTCCACTCCAGGGAAAGGGTACTGCAAAATCCCCATTCCCTCCCCACTCCGGGGGAAGGATACTGTAAAATCCCCATTCCCACTCCACTCCAGGGGGAAGGATACTGTAAAATCCCCATTCTCTCCTCACTCCAGGGGAAGGATACTGCAAAATCTCCATTCCCTCCACACTCCAGGGGAAGGATATTGCAAAATCCCCATTCCCTCCACACTTTGGGGGAAGGATACTGTAAAATCCCCATTCTCTCCTCACTCCAGGGGAAGGATACTGCAAAATCTCCATTCCCTCCACACTCCAGGGGAAGGATATTGCAAAATCCCCATTCCCTCCACACTTTGGGGGAAGGATACTGTAAAATCCCCATTCTCTCCCCACTCCAGGGGAAGGATACTGCAAAATCCCCATTCCCTCCACACTTTGTGGGAAGGATACTGTAAAATCCCCATTCTCTTCCCACTCCAGGGGAGGATACTGCAAAATCTCCATTTCCTGCCCACTCCAGGGGAAGGATACTGTAAAATCCCCATTCTCTCCCCACTCCAGGGAAAGGATACTGCAAAATCCCCATTCTCTCCCCACTCCGGGGGAAGGATACTGCAAAATCTCCATTTCCTGCCCACTCCAGGGGAAGGATACTGTAAAATCTCCATTCCCACTCCACTCCGGGGGAAGGATACTACAAAATCTCCGTTCCCACTCTGGGGCCAGCCAAACTACCATTTCTCCAGAACCTGTCAGAACCTGTTGAATTTCACCCCTCCTTTTTTGCCTCATTGCCTCTAGAGAGTTCACCCTACAGGTCAGTTTGCTTGTTTGTTTATGTTTCTTATTTCTTATCTGTCCATCTCTTTCAGAGAGAGAGTTACTGAATTGTCTGATTTTCAAGGCTTGCACAATGCAGTGAACCATAAATTAAAAGAGGTTAGGCTCACAGTTGCCTGCTAAGCCATAAAAGCAAACAAAAGTGAAAACTAACCAAGTTAAGTTGTGTGCTAGATTGCTGCTGTGTGAATACCAGCGCAACTCCTGGGGCTGAACCTGACCTGGTGAAATGTCTTATTTCAAATGTCATACATTGATATTTATTCATTTAGTAATCAAATTCATATAGCTGTCCATTCCACCAAAGGCGAGTGAGCAATTCATGACAAACGGATAAAACCACACATAAAAACAACAAATATAATATATATTTTAAAAAGCAAAATGTTGAAAAGTAAATATTATTTTTTTTTTAAAAAACCAAAAGCAAATAAACTGACAATAGTAGTTCAGTAGAATCCTGCAATTTAGTACCAAAAGTATAACAGAGGAAAATAGAATAATAGTTTTCTCCCAGCTAACACAGAACAATGCAATGTTTGGCTGCTTCACAGGACCTGCTTCATCTTATTAATCAGTTTCTAGGGTTAGATACTAAACCATAAATTAATCAAATAGAATGGTTTTCATCAGTATGCTGCTCAAAAATGGAAGAAAAATTAAAAATGCTCAAGCAAGATTAAAACTAGCCAGGGTGGTTGAATTATGTGAAAGCATCTGTTAGGTGTTTATTGGAGCTGGCAAAATGTGCTGTTGAATGGCAAGACTATAGCATTATCTGCAAGAATCAGATGGTTTCATCAGAATGACAAAATTAATGTTGTCAGGTTGGGGTGTAAGCTGCATTTCTTCATATATGTTTGTGCAACGCCCCAGGGCATAGTCAGAACGGGATGAGTTTGCATCAGGACATTACAATGCTTATTTATCTCTGATGATGTTACCTAGATTGGTAATGAAATGTCTGCAGGAAAAGCACCAAGCTCATAGAGACCAAGGAACCCACCCCACCAACAATACTTATTTCATCCTGAGCTCCTCCTTGATCCCATTGGAGATGCCCCTGGAATGGGATGAGTTGAAAGAATCTGTGGACTTAGATAATGCAATCTTCTGCTCAATCTTAAGATTCTTATATACAACAACAGAGTTGGAAGGGAGTTTGGAGGTTTTCTAATCCAACCCCCTGCTTAGGCAGACAAATGGTTTGTTTTGTTTTGTTTTGTTTTCTGCCCCTCTCCGCAGACTCAGGGCGGCTAACAACAGTAAAAAAGACAATATAAACAAATCTAATATTAAAAGTAATTTTAAAAACCCCAATTTAAGAAAAACCAATCATACATACAGATATACCATGCATAAATTTTATAAGCCTAGGGGGAAGGGAATATCTCAATTCCCCCATGCCTAACGACAGAGGTAGGTTTTGAGGAGCTTACGAAAGGCAAGGAGGGTGGGGGCAACTCTGATATCTGGGGGGAGTTGGTTCCAGAGGGTCGGGGCCGCCACAGAGAAGGCTCTTCCCCTGGGCCCCGCCAACATCTTCTTAAAATTTCCAGTGTTGGAGCATTCACAACTTTGGGAGGCAAGCTGTTACACTGATCAATTTGTTCAGGAAATTTCTCCCTAGTTCTAAGTTGCTTCTCTCCTTGATTAGTTTCTACCCATTGCTTCTTGTTCTACACTTATATGCTTTGGAGAATAACCTGACTCCCTCTTCTTTGTGGCAATCCCTGAGATATTGGAAGACAGTTATCATGTCTCCCCTGGTCCTTCTTTTCATTAAACTAGACATATCCAGTTCCTGCAACTGTTCTTCATATTTTAGCCTCCAGTCCCTTAATCATCTTTGTTGCTCTTCTCTGCACTTCTTCTAGAGTCTCAACATCCTTTTTACATTGTGGTGACCAAAACCGAATGAAGTATTTGAAGTGTGGCCTTATCAAGGCATTATATAGTGGTGACAATTCACGTGATCCTCTGTCACTTCACAGTGAAAAGGCTGAAGACAGCAAGGATACAGAACACAATTTCCCAAATGGGGGATTAGCCAGATGGTTCTGGTCACATTGACTAGAATTTGGAAGTTGTCATCAAAGGCAGATTGTAAAAGGTGGACATAGGAAACTGACGGCAATATGGCTATGCACAGATAGTGCTTGAGTTAAAACTATCACGGAGCCTGTCCATTGCTGTCGTAAGTTGTGATCGTGGAGGAGGAGCAGAATTTTGGCCCAGGTCAAATACCTTTTGGGGATCTGTCATAACTTCAAAGGGTGCTAAGTGACTGGTTAAAAGTCAAGGACTACCTATATCCCCAGCAAATTAGAATTGAAGGCATAAGATGGACACCCTGGGTAGTCTACCCACCTCCTTACCTGAAGATAATGATAGGACCGATCCTTGGCCTTGGCCTCTTGAAGCATCAAGGCTTTTTCTGGGCCTCCTCCTGAGCTGGGATAAGCCTCCCGTGCTTGGCTGACCGTCATTGTATGCCAAGAACTCCTCTTAAGAGTCTGGCCATCCAAGGACATGGACATTCCTGCACAGGCTAAACACTTGCCCTCTCCACCTCCACTTTTGAGACCCTTCAAGGTCAAGTCTCGGAAGGCACTTTCAGGGGTGTCCACACAGTACTGGGTGCTCTGGTCAACAGCGTGTTGTCTTCCGGACACCATGTAGCTGCTATCACTGTCCAGGTTATCATCGGAGCTCCACCAGCCCATCATCTTGTTCCGATGGCGGGAAGAAGACGACGAGGAATCCATCTTGCGGTCTTTGCTTTTGCTACGCTTGCCGTGCCGCGACTGGCGGTGGTGGTGAGAGTGGTGGTGGTGGTACCCTCCCTCGGTGCCCCGCCCTTCCATCTTGGTGCCGTTGTACTCCCGCTTGGATGGGGCTTCCAGGGAATGAGACTTGGCAAAGAGCTTCTGGACGGAATGGACGAGATGCCGAATGCGGCTGGGACTCTCGCTGCGTGGCTGTTCTGTGCTGCTGGCCCGCTGGTACTGCAGGGTGTGGAAGCCGTCGTGGTGAAGAGGCAGCTGCTTCTCGAACTGGTCCAGGAGAGTGGGGGGCAGCCGGTTGATCTTGCCGGAAGGATGGGCGGCCGCCATGCACTCGTCACAGGAGTCGTACTGTTGAGGTGTGTGGTGCATTCTAGGAAAGGTGCTGCTACTGCTGGCAGCAGAAAGTGGTTCAGTTAGGCTGAGGGGAGGGTCAGCAGAGCTCCGGGATGAGCAGTAGTGGTCCAAGGAATAAGGCTCACTGGGACTGAGGAGGTATGGCTGGCGAGATTCCTGGCTATGGTGAATGTATTCCATTGGCTGGTCACAGGCCTCTGGGATGCAGTGGCAAGGGTGTTCCCGTGACTGGTTGCGGTCCCCATGGTAGCTCTTCATGGTGTCATCACCGGGCAAGTAGGGCACTCATCCTGCTCTCTGTGGGTCAGGGGAAGAGGAAGACCCAGCACCTACAAAAAAAGAGAGAGAATGTTAGAGTCTAGAAAGGCAGGGCCACAGATACACCTGTCGTGAAAAAGGATTCAGGTTTAATCCTTGACACTGGAAAGATACTGTAGGAGTTCACGTAAACCTCTGCCCTGAGTCTTCGGAGAAGGGCGGCATACAAATCTAATTAACAACAACAACAACAACAACAGTAGTAGTAATAATAATAATAATAATAATAATAATAATAATAATAATAATAATGTCGGCGACTTCTTCAGCTTCAACCACAACAACACAAGAGCACACAACAGATTTAAACTTAATATTAATCGCTCCAAACCTGACTGTAAAAAATATGACTTCAGTAACCGAGTTGTCGAAGCGTGGAACTCATTACCGGACTCCATAGTGTCATCCCCAAACCCCCAACACTTTACCCTTAGATTATCTACGGTTGACCTATCCAGATTCCTAAGAGGTCAGTAAGGGGCGAGTACAAGTGCACTAGAGTGCCTTCCGTCCCCTGTCCTATTGCTCTCCTATATCTCCTATACCTTTCTTCTATTCCTATATCTCTTCTTCTATTCTTTCATTGATATGTTCTATTACTATATCTTCTTTTCTATTATTTCTTAGATATATTTTATTATGAGTGTCTCCTCTATAACCTTCATCATGTATTTTACTATGTGTATATAGATATATACCCACTAAAACCCTCATTGTGTATTGGACAAAATAAATAAATAAAATAATAATAATAATAATAATAATAATAATAATAATAATAATAATAATAATAATAATATTAAGTAGACAACTTTGAGCTAAGATTGCTTAGGCTTTGACTAAAGCTTATTTCCTTTGGCTTGGTTATTGCCATGGCAAGGGGTCAAGCAAAGAAATTGTCTAGTTTTTAAGATAGTTCAGCTTCTTGCAGCCTGAAGCTCTTCAGATATGTCGGGCTGCAACTTGCAAGATGTCTCAGGTAGGTCCTCCAAAATATCTGGAGATGATTGGCATAAGAGACCTTTCCAGGCTAGGAAATTCTTGGAAAGTAGGAAACGGATTTCTTGGATTTAGCCTTTTTATTTTGAAGGGTTCCCACTTTCCAGAGAAGAATTAAAGGTCATCTGAGGTCATATAGTTTTAGAACACTAGGGGTGGAGAAGAGAGGAAAACAAGAAAAGAGCAGGGATTGTCTAATCATAAGTGGATTTCGTGAACCCGTTGCCTCTATGTGGCAGCCATTCTGCGAACAGATGTTTCTAGTCTTTCCTTTTAGGTATTCAAGGTTGACTTCTACTAATGGGTGTAATCAGAAGTCACATGTGTATATGGATGTTATAGTAAAGGCCAGTGATGGCTAACCCTTTATGTCATCGTGTGCCAACCTGCCTGCCAGAAATGACATGCAAAACCATCCCGCCTGGATCATGTGGCCTTGTATGCACGTGTGGCCTCCTATGCGCATGCCGGCACCCAAATGTCCAGTTTCCAGCACAGACAGCTGGCCGTCAAACAGCTGGTCATCATGTAAGCATGTGCCAAAAAACCAGAGGTTTGGGTGCCCTTGTGCGCATGCACGCCGAGATGCTGCTCTTCTGGGTTTTGGTGCTTCCATGCACAGGAAGGCCAGTTGAACAGCATGCATTTATGCATAGGGACATGGAAGAGGAGCCAACAAGGCCGTGCATCCCGCATGAGATGACTCTGCGTGCCACTTCTGGCACATGTTCCATAGGTTCACCACCATGGTTATAGGCTATGCTTTAGTGGGGCTACTGAAAGTTATGGTTTGGAGACATCGGGGCAATCATCACTATAGCTGGTATACCCTGAAATAAGCTTTGGCTATTCTTCACCCATGGTAAAAAGTAAGGGCTAATTTTTTCTCAGGGCATCTTTGGCGTCATTGTAAGCAGTGAAGGGCTGCCATGGGTGAGTTGGTAGGAGTGGTTTGTCACCCATGTGACCAGGTGGGAGTGGCTTGACAATCATGTGACCGGGGGTGGCTTAAAAGTCATGTGACTGGATGGGATTGGCTTACTGACCAAGATAAGTTTGCTTGGACTTTTTTTCAGTTGATTAAGTCACACAGATTATTTAATTAGCCACAAAAAAGACAAACGAGAGACAGCATTATTTGTTGAGGAATACAGTTACATTTTAAAGTTTTGTACTGAACCCACAAGGTTCAGTAGATAACGGATTAAGCAAGTAGCTCAATTTTCTTTAATTGTTATAAAAATTTAGTTCTAGATAATGATTAAAATACTTAAAGCATTTATGGCTAAAAACATGCTATTTAATTACAGTATTTCCTATTTTAAAAGTAATTAAGGATGATACTAAGGTACTAGAAAAGGAGGGACAATTTAAAAAATATTGAGTATTCAATACATAGTGCATAAACTTACTACCCCCACTGTCTTTCCCCCACCTCGTTGGGGGCCCATTATTGATTGTAAGGCTAGCTGAACAGAAAATACCATTTAGATAAAATCAGTGCTTAGGAAATATGACCAAAAAATCTTGATGTGATGCTGACCTTTTTGCTGTGGTAGGATTGGAGTTTATGAGACAGCTTAGTGGACAACCGATTTGTCATGGAGAGGGATGGGGACAGTGTATATCAAACAAAGCAAAGTGGTCCTTAAATGGGAACAGGCATTTGAGTCAATAACTTGAACCCTCTCTGTATTTTGGGCATTTCAGCTGCCCAAAGAGCTCTTGAGTCCTTATTCTCCAAGAGTCAACAGCAATGGTAGATTTGAAAGAAGACTTTATTTTTGCTCATCAGCTTGCCAAGGCAATGTCTCTGGCAATGGGCCCAGGACTTTATAAATCTACTTTTTATGTAAGTGGATTTTTTTCTGCTGGTGTTTACAACTTGGGGAGTTTTGGGGGAAAAAAAACCTTCTTTGAGACACCTCCACAATAGCTCTATGGTGGCTCATAGAAATGAGCAAAGGAGATGTTTAAAAAGGGAGAGGTTTTACCAAAGGATTCCTTGCTGGGGCTTTATGAATAAGGTACCAGCAGCTCAAATTTAGGCTTTTAAATATTTTTTAAATTGGAGTGTCCAACTTGCATCTCTCAGCTCGTCTCCTTTGATGCTCAGAAGCTGAAATGAAATGGAGTCGATGGGGCAAAAGGCTACCTCATGACTGGAGGCTTTGATCCAGATCCATCCTCTCTTGAAAAGGGCTGCAATCAAAGCTGATGTTGTTTGAGAGATATTTTTAGACATTTCCTTAAAGCCTCCTGAATCCCTTAACTATTTGTCAAAAGCAACTGATGATTAAAGCTGGAGTCAGACTGAAAGGAATCCAGGGATGAAAAAAATCAGGCAAAGTTAGGCTAGAAGAGATCACCACTAGTGGCAAAACCCATTGATGAAACCAGGAGAATCAGGGGCTGAAGTTTTCTCTGGACTCTACCCTTCCAGAATTTGAGAAGAGTTGGGGGGAAACATACTCTCAGAGCTGTCATCTTGTTAAGGAGTGTGCAGAGTGATCTTTGAGTGGTTAAAGATGCACATACACAGAGGAAATGTGGAGGTCTTACAGATATCTCTGATAACTCAGAGATGCAAGTAATAATTCAGTAATACAATCCAGATACATTGAGTCTATAAAATATTATTTACTTTAGCAAATCTTAGTCAAAAACAGTCCTAGACATTCACAGTTAAATCAGTCAATACATCTCAATGCTATAAACTTACTTTTCCAGCGTATAAATACATAAACCATCATTTGAACACACAGTTCTTACTACAGCATATTCACAAAGACAAAACATAAATAGCAGAGAGTAGTCGAGAGACTGAATCACACTTTTGGCTCTCTTTTATGGCTATCCATAACACTAGCTCTTAAAGCTATAGTGTTCCAATATATGTAAGCATACATTGCTGGCTTATTCTATATATTGCAAAACCCAACCAGTTATGTACATAGTACTAAGACATCTTTCACCCGAGTTTCACACATGCTAGGTGTCAGCCTGCCATGAACTATGGGTATGTGTGTGTGGAGGGAACTGGAGGGGAGGGGACGACTTTTACAGACACAACTTTAAGGTCACCCAGCTGGGAATGGCATGCAGCTCTGCAACGCCCAGTCTACAGTTGATTTCCCAAAATAATTTATTTGAATATGATTGGACAATGGGGGATTAACCAGCAATGGGAAGGGACAAAGTGGGAAGAAATTAACCATGGAAGTTTTGATACATGAACTTCAGTTCTGGATTTGCTCTATGTGTAATCCACTTGGCCTTTGGTAAAGGAAACCTTTCCACACCCAATGGAATCAAGGGTCATTCTTGCTTCAGAGACCATGTTGGGGGCGAGACTGACACTTATAACACAATAAGCAGAACTTTGCCAATTTTCTATTGTTTTTTAAGCCTTGCAATGGTGATGGACTCAGAAGTAAGAACCACTTGGGTTTCTGGAGAAACCTTTGTTCTTTAATAAAGGTAATGAAACGGAATCTCGAAAGATGGCCAAAGCAATTCTCCAGATCTACTTTAAACCTAGCTTAGTTAAGTCAGAGTCTCTTTCTTATGCTTCTTTTCCCCACCTCCCTTCTTGGTGCCAAAGTGTTTCGTTTGCAACCATCCTGTTTCCTCACGCATATTTCCAGGGCTTGCTAGACATTTCATCGCAGGCAGGAAGGTGCTCATCCTCAACTTGACACCTTTTAAATGTGTAGGATTTGGCCATCTGGGTAAGAATTTCAAGTGTTGTAATTACAGCATCTCACAAAGTGCCAGGTTGGGGAAGGTGTGGGACTGTATTGATCTACCCACCCACCTATCTTTCTATCTATCTATCCATCCATCCATTATCTATCTATCTATCTATCTATCTATCTATCTATCTATCTATCTATCTATCTATCTATCATCTACCTACCTACCTACCTACCTACCTACCTACGTACCTACCTATCTATTTATCTATCTATCTATCTATCTATCTATCTATCTATCTATCTATCTATCTATCTAACTACCTACCATCCATCCATCCATCCATCCATCCATCCATCCATCCAAACACCAAACCACCCCCAGCCCCCCATCCATCTACTTATCTATCAACTATCTATCTATCAATCCATCCATCCATTATCCATCCATCCATCCGTCCGTCCGTCCTGGTCATACTTGGATTGGAAGAACAAAACGTAAAATACCTCAGATTTCTCTACACATTAAAATCTCTAAACATATACAGAATAAGTTTAACCATTTCTTTCTCTCTCTTTCTCTCCCTCCCTTCTTTCCTCCCTCAGCATGTGACACTAAAACACATGTTCTGTTTTGTTAGTTTAACATTTTATATTGGGAATGAGTCCAGAAAATAGATTAAAGTTTGTTCAGCCAGTGTCTCCCACAGAAAAAACTACCGGGATAGAACTTGGATGGTTTGGGTGAAAGCTACTGGACCGGCCCGCAAAGATCCAAGTGATCACAAAATCACAGCCAAGAATTAAGAGTTTACTGGGGCTTATTTATTTATTTGTATCTCTATTATTTTTACAAACAGCCCAAGGTAGTGAACATATGACAAATGTATCTTTTTCTTTTATGTGCGCTGAGAGCATATGCACCAAGACAAATTCTTTGTGTGTCCAATCACACTTGGTCAATAAAATTCTATTCTATTCTATTCTATTCTATTCCATTCCATTCCATTCTATTCTATATCCAGCACACCTTCCTCTTCCTATTTTCTCTCCAACAACAATGACATCCCTATGAGGTAGGTTGGGCTGAGAGTCAGGGACAGGCCCAAAGTTACCCAGCTGCCTTTCATGGCTAAGGAGGGACTAGAACTCACAAACTACCAATTTCTAGCCTGGTGCCTTAACCACTGGATCAAACTGGCATTACCTGTGGTTGCCCTATAATTTGGCACCTCCAATTTGATACAACTTGTTTGGGATGATATCTGTAATCTTGAATTCAATTGCTATTGCAACTTCAAGATAATCCCCCTTTGCTAATTTTTATAGCTAAAGAAAAAACCCTGCTTAGGATGGCAACCAGACCAGGAAGTGGTACATTTTAACAGTCATTCTAGGTGTGATCTTTTCTCCTCTCCCCCTTGATAAAATCATTCAGCCGCTGCTGAGTTAAAAAGAAAAAAGAAATTGCTTTTAAGCCATGGTCAAAATTGGTGGGTTTTATCACTTCGGTTTTGCCTAGAGGGGGAAAAAAAATAAAAGAAGGATGGGTTGATTTTTAGCCAGTCATAAAAAAAATGCAAGAATGAGCGAATGAATGAAAAAAAGAAAGAAAGAGAAGACCAAACGGGGGAAAAAAAAGTTAAGGAGAGGGTAGAGGCAGGAAGGGCTCTTTGTCTAGGAGAAAAGGCACAAGGTCACTCCATTCTCGGAGGAGATTTATTACGGCTTCATGCCTTTCGGCTTTTGCAAGGCACAAATCACCCTCCAATTATTCATAAATATAAAGCTGCAGCATTACAAACCGGAAAGTAACCAACTGCGGCAGCGGCCAGCTTCCAATTGCCAAACAAGTGGCCTTGTCAGTGAAACGCTTCGTGCATCTGTTTGCTGAAAAAAAGGTGAGTGAGCATCCAGCTGGGGACTGAAGAGCTCCAAAAGGCATCAAGAGCAGCCCGCCCACCCGCCTCATATGAGAAGGGCAGCCTTTCATCGCCACCCCTCCCAAAGGGCCAGCAGCCTGTCCTGGAGAAGGTACGGGAGTGAAGAATTGGAGCCGTCCCGGACCCTGAATTTAGCAGTAAAGGAAACCAGGTGGCGCGAGCGCTGGAGGAAAACCCAAGAGGGGACAAGCTCACGCACTGCTACCTGGAGGCGTTAATCACTCCTGTCTCTCTTGACTAGCTTGGTTCCAGATGAACAGCAGGCAAAACAAATGAGAGATGCTGGATGTCTTTGTTCTTCTGGATGATCGAGTCACGCCTTTCCTTTGCCCTCCTCTGTCTGTTCTCGCTCACTGGAAAGGGCACTGAGTTGTTAACTGAGTTGATGGCACATCCCTGGACTTTGGAGGTTACCCCCACTCGGTTAAAGACCTCACAGTACTAAAAACAAAAGACCTAAGTTCAGATCGTGCAGAATGCAGCTGCGAGAGCAATCATGGGCTTTCCCAAATATGCCCATGTTACACCAACACTCCGCAGTCTGCAGTGGTTGCCGATCAGTTTCCGGTCACAATTCAAAGTGTTGGTTATGACCTATAAAGCCCTTCATGGCACCGGACCAGATTATCTCAGGGATTGCCTTCTGCTGCACGAATCCCAGCGACCAGTTAGGTCCCACAGACTGGGTCTTCTCTGGGTCCCATCAACTAAACAGTGCCGCTTGGCGGGACCCAGGGGAAGAGCCTTCTCTGTGGCAGCCCCGGCCCTCTGGAACCAACTCCCCCCAGAAATAGAATTGCCCCCACCCTCCTTGCCTTTCGTAAGCTACTTAAAACCCACCTCTGCCGTCAGGCATGGGGGAATTGAGATACTCTTTCCCCCTAGGCCTTTACAATTTTATGCATGGTATGTCTGTATATATGTTTGGTTTTTATATTAAAGGGTTTTTAATCATTTTTAGTATTGGATTATTATTGTACACTGTCTTATTGTTGCTGTTAGCCGCCCCGAGTCTCCGGAGAGGGGCGGCATACAAATCCAATAAACAAACAAACAAACAAACAAACAAACAAACAAACAAACGCCAAAGCCCACTGCAACAACATCGACAAGAAGGCTTCAAGAGTTGTTAACCTGATCCTATGTAGCCTCTGCTCTGGCAATCTCACACTAGTTACCAGAGCTTACAAAACCTTCACCAGACCTATCCTGGAATACAACTCCTCTGTTTGGAACCCAGACTGCATCTCGGACATTAACACCCTTGAAAATGTCCAAAGGTACTTCACCAGAAGAGCCCTTCACTCCTCCACTCGAAACAGAATACCCTACGAAACCAGACTTACAATCCTGGATCTAGAAAGCTTAGAACTACAACGCCTTAAACATGATCCAAGTATTGCCCATGATCATATGCTGCAACGTCCTGCCTGTCAATAACTACTTCAGCTTCAAACACAACAACACAAGAGCACGCAACAGATTCAACCTTAATATTAACCGCTCCAAACTTGACAGTAAAAAATACGACTTTAGTAATGGAGTTGTCGAAGCGTGGAACTCATTACCGGACTGCGTAGTATCTTCCCCTAACCCTCAACATTTTACCCTTAGACTATCCACGGTTGACCTCTCCAGATTCCTAAGAGGTCAGTAAGGGGTGTGCATAAGCGCAGTAGCATGCCTCCCGTCCAATTGTTTCTCCTATATCTCCTATATCTTTTCTTCCATTCCTATATATTTTCCTCTATTCTTCATTGACATATTTTATTCTTATATCTTTTCTTCTATTCTTTCTTTGATATATTTCACTTCGAGTATATCCATTATAATCTTCATTGTGTATTATTATGTATTGGACAAAATAAATAAATAAATAAAATAAAAGTATATCGGGAGGATTCACCCAATGTGCAAAGGACCCCCCCAAATCATTATATAGAATAGAGCTGGGTGGGACTTTGGAGGGGTCTTCCAGTCTAATCCCCTGCTCAAGCAGGAGACCCTAAAGCAGTGATGGTGAAATGTTTTTTGGTTGGCATTCTAAAAGGGGTGTGTGGGGCTGTGTGAGTGCTAGCATGCATGCACGTGCCAACAGTCATGCCCTCCCCCCCATGCATGCACACACACACACCCTGTGCTGGCCCCCGCGCGTGCGGACAGGCCTTTCTGAAACCTGGTAGGTGAAAAAAAAATGCCTGAATGGGCAAACCGGAAGTTCAGGAAAACGCACTTCCGGTTTGCCCATTGTGCTGTTTTTTGCACTCCTTGGCTTCAGGAAGCTTCCCTGCACCCTCCGGAGTGCAAAAACCAGCAAAACAACAAACCAGAAGTGCGTTTTCCTAAACATCCGGTTTGTCCGTTGGGCGATTTTTTTTGCCTTCGGGACTTCAGGTAAGCTTCCCTGGAGCATCCGGAGGGCAAAATGATCTTTCTCATGGCTGAAAATCAGCTGGCCAGTGTACACATATGTGCTGGAGCTGAAACATGGCAAAATCTCACGTGCCTTCTGATATGGCTCTGAGTGCCACCTGTAGTACACGTGCCGTAGGTTTGAAATCAAGGCCCTATAGTGGTGGTGGTGAACCTGTGGCAGGCATGCCACAGGTGGCATGCGGAGCCGTATCTGAGGGCACACGAGGTATTGCCCTATGGGCATGCTGGCCAGCTGATTTTTGGCCTTCTTTTCAGTCATTTTGCTCTCCCCAGGCTTCAGGAAAGCCTCCTGAAGCCTGGGGAAGGCGAAAAACAGCCCAAATGGTCTACTGGAAGCTTCAGACCTGTGTGGCATGCGCGGAGGGGGACATGGGATTGGTTGTGTGCAGGTGTGTGGGGAGGGTGTTGCATTATAGATGTGGGTATTATTATTATTATTATTATTATTAATTAGATTTGTATGCCGCCCCTCTCCGAAGACTCGGGGCGGCTCACAGCAGTGATAAAACAGTATACAATGACAAATCTAATATTAAGCCTAAAATAACAATTTTACATTAAAAACCTAAAAAAACCCCTCATATAAAAACATACACACAAACATTCCATACATAAAACTACATAGGCAAGGGGAGACGTCTCAGTTCCCCCATGCCTGACAGCAGAGGTGGGTTTTAAGAAGTTTACGAAAGGCAAGGAGGGTGGGGGCAGTCCTGATCTCCAGGGGGGGGGGAGCTGGTTCCAGAGGGTTGGGGTGGCCACAGAGAAGGCTCTTCCCCTGGGTCCCACCAGCTGACATTGTTTAGTCGACGGGACCCGGAGAAGGCCAACTTTGTGGGACCTAACTGGCCGCTGGGATTCATGCGACAGAAGGCGGTCTCGCAGATATTCTGGTCCGGTGCCATGAAGGACTTTATAGGTCATAACCAATGCTTTGAATTGTGACTGGAAACCGATCAGCAACCAATGCAGACTGCGGAGTGTTGGTGTAACATGGGCATTTCTAGGGAAGCCCATGATTGCTCTCGCAGCTGCATCCTGCACACAAACACACATGATAGCACATTCATGCACCCTTTTGGCACCTGAGCCAAAAAAAAGGTTTCGCCATCACTGCCCTATACTATTTCAGACAAGTGGTTGCCCAGTCTCTTCTTAAAAATCTTGAGTGATGAAGCACCCACAACCTCTGGAAGCAAATCTGTTCCATTGGTTAACTGGTCTCACTGTTGGGAAGTTTCTCCTTAATTCCAAGTTGCTTCTCTCCTTGATTAACTTCCATCCATTGTTTCTTGTCCTGACATCTGGTGCTTTGGAAAATAAATTGACCTTTTTGTAAAAGTCCCTCAAATACTAGAATATTGCTATCATGTCATTCCCACAGTCCTTCTTTTCTGCAGTATACCATATTTTTCGGAGTATAAGATTCATCTTTTTTCCTTCCTAAAAGAGGCTGAAAATTTGGGTGCATCTTATACTTCAAATGTAGTTTTTTGAAACTCCCCCCCCCCAGCCCTAACTGGTGTTAACCATCTTCCTGGCTCTTCCCAGCTTGCAGGCTTTTTCATTGCTACTCTCTCCAAAGAAGGTTTTTTCCAGCCCTAAGACTTTGCAGGCTTTTTCTTCATTGCTACTTGCTCCAAAGAATGTTTTTTCAGCCCTAACCAGGGGTTAAAATAATGTGCTTAAGCTAACCAGACTAAGGATGCTAGCTGCATGAATACCTGGTAGGCAGATTCCCCCCATATTTTCCTCCCCGAAAAATAAGGTGCGTATTACACTCCGAAAAATATGGTAATTTTCCTGATAAAAGGAGAGTCTCATGAAAAAAACCCTCCCTTCTGTACCCTGATCTGCCAAGGATTAAATATGTAATTCTCTTTTCAATAATAGCAGTGATCTCTGGTTAGAGGTGAAATAACCTAAAATATTTTGCCCATCAGATTGCAGATAAAAATAGTGAACTTTACATTAAGCTCCATGTCCTGAATATGAATTTTTAACATTAGCATTGAGACCTTTTATCTTGTTGGTATCCTTTTGTATTTTTTGTTGCTGTAGTTTTTGGAAATTTCAGATAGGAGCTTTCCCATCCTGTCCAGCTTTAAATATCACCGCACAGCAGCAGGGGCAAAATATCAAAATGAAATACAGTATTAGGGAATGCAGTGAAGTACATATAGTGGTCAACTTCTCTCTGAAACTTTTATGAATAACTAATGTGAGCATCCTAAAATAATGTTTTTGGAGAGGCCAATATTTTGGGGGTGGGTCTGGCTAGAGAGCATCGCCAGCTTTGGAGATCGTTGGACTTTCAGTTACCTGCCAGAAAAGTTTGCAAGGTCAGTAGTCACCAGATGAAAAATGTGTAGCTGAAGATTTTGTGTTGTTCTTGTTTTGGCCCGCAATCATTGACCCCTGGCAATGTCAGACTTGATGTAACAAGGCAGCAGGCAGGAGCATTAATAGATAAATCTAATGTTGATTGATTGATAGGTTACAATTAATTGCAGGCCCCCAGTTGCCAACAGATCATGAAAAACATCTGGAAAGTCCAGAGATATGTAGACCAATCAAACCTTTGGAAAAAAATTGTGGCTGTCTTCAAGAGTGGCTTCAGAATTTTTAGCATGGGGCTCTCTGCCCAATTGCTGGGTAGGCATGGCCATGGTGGGCGTGGCCTAGTCAGCCTCCTGCACCACAGTGGGGAGGGAGTGTTTTTGGCCTCCCTGGGGTCTGGAGGCTTTTGTCGAGCCTCACGGAGGGCAAAAATGGCCTCCCCAGGCTCTGGAAGCCCTTGAGACTAGAAACGGGCCCATTTCCAACCTTTCTCAACTTCCAGTAGGCACGCTTGCTTTCCTCGAGCCTCCGCACACACCCTGCACATACCTGCATACAAAAAAGGCCATGTGGGGACTCCTGGGAGGGAAATGGTGAACAGGGCCAGCCAGGTGTGGGATTTGGGAGTTCTCCAAACTGCACAGAATCTTAGTGCAAGGTTCTGCTGAACCCCTGCGAACCACCAGCAGTCCACCCATGGCTGTCTTCTATAAAATCCATGCCTTGGACACTTTGAAAAAGAGAGAGGATCTCAGAATGTCAACTATTTCACAGGGAGTGGGTCACCATCAGTGAAGGGCTACCAAAATTTTCATTACCACACTGTGGACGTGGTTTATGCAGGGCACCCTGCATTTTCTTTCAACATCTTTCAGTGCAAATTGGGTGCTCTGGGGTGGAGCTCCATTTTCACTACCCCACTGCGTTCCCCCCCCCAATCCGGGCAGCAGCCCAGCACTGGTCAGCATTGAGACTACCTTTCTCTGGATCCATACTACCCTGATATGCCTAATTGCAGGAACTCGCAGTGTCCTTTTTGAGATAAATCATGTGGGGCAGGCAGATTCTAACTGGAGAAGATTCAACACCTCCTCTCCGAATGAGCTTCCTCAGGAAGGAGCCCCTAATGAGGAAGATCATTCAGGTAGGAAGGCAGCCCAAATCTCCTGGCCTGGTATAGTTGTGTAGATAGCAAACTGACACCTTGAATAGGACCCAGAAGCGTCTTACCAATGGTGTGTGTGTCTTCCACTTATCTTCACCACTGGTTTGCATTGTGACGTTTCATGTGCGTGTCCCCACGAGCGATTTCATTTCCTCGCGTACTCAGATGGTGGATTCAGCCTGAAACACAGCTGAGGAACTGATCAGTTGTGCTTCGGGTGAAGAAATGAAGGTCACATAAATAAAGGTAATATATCTATTACCGCCGCTACTAGTGCACTGCGCACGCAACTTTGGTTATCTTGTGCGTCTGTCCCAGCATGGTTTTGCTTCTGCACATGTACAAAAGCAAAATTTAATGAGGGGACATGCACACGTGAGATTTTGGTGGTTTTTTGCTTCTGCGCATGCGTACACACATGCGTTCCCTTCTGTCCTCCAGACTATACAGATTGAGTTCATTAAGTCTTTCCTAATAAGTTTCATGCTTAAGACCTTCCACCATTTTTGTAGTCCGTCTTTGGACTCTGGAAGCTTCCCTGAAGGCTCCAAACTTTGAAAAACAGCCCAAGGTGCAAACAGGAAGTCCGTTTCCCCGAACTTCCGGTTTGCCCATTTGCCCATTTTTTCACAGTATCAGGTTTCAGTGAGGTCTGTGTGCCCGCACGGGGATGGTGATGGTGATGGTATTGTGCGCATGAGCAGGGGCAGCATGGAGATGTGTGCATGCATGTGGGGAAGGGAATGGGTGTGGGTACGTGGGCACGTGCTAGCACACTCAAACACACCCTTCTGACACGCAAACCAAAAAAGGTTTGCCATCACTGTTATCGACTGTTCGTCCTTAAGCAGCCACTGCAGATAAGCAGTGTCAGAACAGCTATGATATCTTAGCAATGATTGGAAGGACATGTTTTTTCCGAATCTCTCTGTAAAAGGAACTTCGAAGGAGTATATGACCCAAAGCCTTCACTACCCCTGAGCCATCGCAGTAATTGTGGGCTGATTGCTGAGCACCTAAAATAGGGTCCTGTGACCAGAAGGAATTCATATGTCAGAACTTCAAAACTGGGTCGTAATTACCTTTTTTTCTAGTTCTGTTGTAACTTTGAACGATCACTAAAAGACTTGTCATAAGTTGAGAATATTTCTCAACCGTAGCAGCTTTACATCCAGGGTGGCGGTGGGGAATCCCATTAAATTTAAACTTGCCAGGGTTGAGAAACGCTAACAAAACAGCTCCACACATTGTATAGAATCCAAAACATTTTGAACAGGAAGCTGATGAATGTGTTTACTTGAACTAATAGCATTATTTTTTCTGGTTGATGAATGTAGAGCGTTAGCGGCTATGAAGCAGGCCGTTTAAAAATAATTGGACATTTTAAAGCAGGCTATAACTGGCCACTGCATACCTTCCTTCCCATGCTGATAGACGTTGGAATGTCCCTTTTGAGAAATTATTTTCTATCCTGGCATCCTTGGCACAGCATTTGAAGCAAGCTCTTGGTTCTTTATAAAATGTAGAAGTTGGACAGGATCGAGACTGGATGGAGATGTTTAGAGAATCTGATTGATGCAGGGTGGATTGGGAACAGGATGGATGGATTGTGGTCCAAAATAGCTAAGATTTAAGTATTGCCCACAAGATCATATGCTGCAACGTAATTCCGGTCAACGACTAATTCAGCTTCAACCGCAACAACACAAGAGCACGCAACAGATTCAAACTTAATATTAACCGCTCTAAACTTGACTGTAAAAAACATGACTTTAACAATCAAGTTGTCGAAGCATGGAACTCATTACCGGACTCAATAGTGTCATTCCCCAAACCCCCAACACTTTACCCTTAGATTATCTACGGTTGACCTATCCAGGTTCCTAAGAGGCCAGTAAGGGGCGTACATAAGTGCACTGGTGTAACTTACGTCCTCTGTCCAATTGTCTTTCCTTTATCTCATATATCATATATGTTTTCTTCCTCTCATATATTTTCTCTTCTATTTTACATATTATCTTTATATATATTACTCAATGTCTATCCTCTTCAATATGTATTGTGTATTGGACAAAGAATAAATAAATAAATAAATAAAAAAGATGATATGGTATCTTGTTTATGTGTTATACAACAGGGGTCTCCAACCTTGGCAACTTTAAGACATGTGGACTTTAAGTCCATAAGTCTTAAAGCTGCCAAGGTTGGAGACCTCTGACATACAATACCCATAGAAACAGGTGCTTTGACCATACTATTGTGGTCACCAACTTGATTTCCTGGGGATTAAGGTCTTAACATTGCTGGGTTTGAGAAACACTGATGGCCAGGCAGTCCTTGACTTACCACTATTTGCTTAGTGACCGTTTTGAAGTTACAATGGCACTGACTTACAACCGGACCTCGTAGTTACAATGGTTACAGCCAGGTGTGGGTTCCACACACCTAGCTGTAACCTTCTCTACTTTCCCTACCAGTTTGCATCGTGATGGTCATCCAAAACACCAAAAACGACCCTCTGCATATGCACAAAATCCTTTGCACATGCGCAGAGGGTTTTTTTTTTGCATGCCGTGGCAACCAGGGGACCGGTTCGGGAGCATGGACTGCTGGTCATTGCTGCTGGTTTGGCAAGTGGGTGTAAATTTCTGCTACCGATTCTAAAGAACTGGTCCAAATTGGTGGCAATCCACCAGTGGTTACAGCACCAAGGATCACGTGATCAAAATTTGCAGATGATTTATAATTATATCAATGTATTAATATTAGATCTTAATATTGATATTAGATAGTGATGTGAATATATTTATGTATTTTGATGAACCAATCCATAACTGTAACAATGATAGGAACTCCGTTTCCTAACATATGTGTTGGTATGTTGTATTATGGGTTTTTTTGTATTTAATAATAATAATTATAAAAATTGCAAGTGGCATGCATTTATGACGCTTGCAGCTTTCGAGGGTCATTTGATCACCCTTTCGGACTTTTCCAGACGGCTTCCGACAAGAAAAGTCAATGAAATTCAATGCAGAGAAAAGAAAAATCTTACACCTATGTAAGAAAAACCAAAAACATACATATAAACTGGGTGAAACCACACTCAATAGCAGTGACTGTGAGAGGCTGCCACAGAGAGGAGGGGGGGCAGATTGTTTTCCAAAGCACCCAAAGGCCAGACAAGGAATAAAATTGGAATTGTCCATCTTTCATGGCCAAATTTTATTTTATGAATGGTGTGCATGCATGAGATTTGATTGGTTTTTATATAAATGGGTTTTATTGGGGTTAGTTTTTTTATAGCTTATATTCAACATCTTTTTCATGGCTGTATCTTTTTGTATGTTGTAAGCCGCCCTGAGTCCTTTGGGGTTTGTTTGTTTGTTTGTTTGTTTGTTTGTTTATTTATTTATTTATTTATTTATTTATTTATTTATTTATTTATTTATTTATTTATTTATTTATTTATTTATTTATTTATTTATTTATTTATTTATTTATTTATTTATTTATTTATTTATTTATTTATTTATTTATTTATTTATTTATTTATTATGGATGGATGGATGGATGGATGGATGGATGGAAGCTGACCAAGGAGAGATTCAACCTGGAAATAAGGAGAAACTTTCTGACCGTGAGAGCGATCAACCAGTGGAACAGCTTGCCTACAGAAGTTGTGGGAGCTTTAACAATTGAGACTTTCAAGGGGAGATTTGTCCAAAATGGTATAGGGCAATGATGGAGAACCTATGGCATGGGTGCCACAGGTGGCACGCAGAGCCATATCTGCTGGCACACAAGCTGTTGCCCTAGCTCCCCTCCAAAGTGCATGTGTGTGTGCAGACCAGCTAATGCAGAGAAAGGACGTTTTTGGCTTCCAGAGAGCCTTCAGGGGTGGGTGTGGGGGTGGAGGGCAATTTTACCCTCCCCCGGCTCCAGGAAAGGCTTTGGAACCTGGGGAGGGCAAAACACAAGCCTACTGGGCCCAACAGAATTTGAGAAACAGTCCATTTCCAGCCTTCAGTGGGCCTCCCGTGGGGCGAGGGAAGCTGTTTTCCCCCTCCCCAGGCATTGAATTATGGGTGTGGGCACTTGCGCATGCGCGAAAGCACACGGCCACGCTCTTTTGGCATCCGAGGAAAAAAAGGTTCACCATCACTGGTATAGGGTCTCCTGCTTGAGCAGAGTGTTGGACTAGATGACCTGCAAGGTCCCTTCCTACTCTAATAAATAAAAAATATATTAAAAAGTCAGCAAGGAAACTGGGTTCAGTTAACAGTCGTCATTCTTAGCTTTGGAAATTCTGATCCCAACGATAGTCCTAAGTTGAGGACTATCTGTAGATACAAAATCTGCCTGATGGGGTCGGAAAGGAGAGGAAGGAATGTTGGAAGAGACTCTGTCTGGTTTGGTGCTGCAACCCAACAGGAACGACACAGACTTCAGAGGACAATCAGAATTGCAGAAAAAACAATTGCTGCCAACCTGCCTTCCATTGAGGACCTGTATACTGCACGAGTCAAAAAGAGGGCGGGAAAAATATTTACTGACCCCTCACATCCTGGACACAAATTGTTTCAACTCCTACCCTCAAAACGTCGCTACCGAGAACTGCACACCAAGACAACTAGACACAAGAACAGTTTTTTCCTAAACGCCATCACTCTACTAAACAAATAATTCCCTCAACACTGTCAGACTTTCTACTAAATCTGCACTTCTATTCTACTAGTTTTTCTCATCATTCCTATCACCCATTTCCTCCCATGTTGACTGTATGACTGTAACTTGTTACTTGTATCCTAAGATTTTTATTAATATTGCTTCTTCATTGCTTATTTGACCCCTATGACAATCATTAAGTGTTGTACCACATGATTCTTGACAAATGTATATTTTATTTTATGTACGCTGAGAGCATATGCACCAAGACAAATTCCTTGTGTCCAATCACACTTGGCCAATAAAATTCTATTCTATTCTGTTCTGTTCTGTTCTGTTCTGTTCTATTCTATTCTATTCTATTCTATTCTATTCTATTCTATTCTATTAGGGCTCTTGATGGGAATCACTAAAAGCCAGGCTTAATGCATCTATTTCGCCCCTCCCCTCCTACACCCAGGAACAATTTCTATGATTTATTTCCATCGCTTGCATTTCTTAAACTTCCATGAGTTCTATCCCCTATCCTCCCCCCCCCTCCAAAGCCAGGGATGTTTGGCTCTAAAAGCATCCTGAAATTACAATATAAATACCAAACATTACATTGGGTCTCCTTCTTCATTAATAATTTGAGCTCGAGCTAAGTGGCGGGTGGGAAGATCTGTCATTTGGCACCGAATAAATAACAGGGCGCACTTTGCCCGCCCTCTCTAAATGGAACAACTTTAAATATCGCAAGCGTTCCAGGCATTTCATTATTTTTTTCCTTTTCTTTTTTTAAAAAAAAAGAAAATTAAAAAGTCACAACAGTTAACCAAGCCTGTCATTATGCAGTGAGCCAGCCTTTGTGCAAGCAAATTAGATGGAATAAACAAACTTGGAAACACAAGAGTGCAGTTACAATTTTTCCCATATAAAGATGTTGCCCTCCAAAGACTTTTGAAGCACACCCAGAGAAAGAAGACAGGTACAAACACTACTGCAGTATTGAGAAAAGTCCACAGATAATTGTCGACTTATAGCCATTTAGTGAATCTTCAAAGTTATACTGGCACTGACAAATTGACTTAGGACTGGTCCTCACACTTATGACTGTTGCAGCATCCTCACGTGATCCAAATTCTGGCAACTGGCATGTACTTATGATGGTTGGTAGCATCCCAAAGTCATGTGATCACCATTTGTGATCTTCCCTGCCAGCTTTCGTCCAACAAAATCACCAGGGAAGCAGTGGATTGACTTAACATGTGATTCACTTAGTTGGACTGTTTTGCAAATTTTGATGTATTTGCTGGTTGCTACCTCAAGATAGTGACTTATTTATTTATTAGATTTGTATGTCGCCCCTCTCCGTAGACTCGGGGCAACTAACAACAGTAATAAAAGACAGCATGTAAATCCAATACAAAAAACAGCTAAAAACCCTTATTGTAAAACCAAACATACATACATACAAACAAACATACCATACATAAATTGTAAAGGCCTGGGGGAAAGAATATCTCAGTTCCCACATGCCTGATGGCAGAGGTGGGTTTTAAGAAGCTTACGAAAGCGAGGAGGGTGGGGGCAATTATAAATCTCCAGGGGGAGTTGGTTCCAGAGGACCGGGGCTGCCACAGAGAAGGCTCTTCCCTTGGGCCCCGCCAAATGACATTGTTTTGTTGACGGGACCCGGAGAAGGCCCACTCTGTGGGACCTAACCAGTCGCTGGGATTCGTGCGGCAGAAGGTGGTCTCATAGATACCATGGCCCGGTGCCATGAAGGGCTTTATAGGTGATGACCAACACTTTGAATTGTGACCGGAAACTGATCGGCAACCAATGCAGACTGCGGAGTGTTGGTGTTACATGGGCATTTTTGGGAAAGGCCATGATTGCTCTTGCAGCTGCAGACTTAGAAATAGGAATAGAATAGAATAGAGCTGGAAGGGAGCCAGAAGTATGATTTTTTTCTCTCTGACTCTCTTTGCTATTTCTGTTTTTCTATGTGACTGCTGTAGTAAGAACTGTGTGTTCAGATGATGGTTTATGTATTTGTAAGCTGAACAAGTAAGACTCATAGTATTGTATATGTATTGACTGATTTAACTGTGTATGACTAGGACTGTTCTTGACTAAGATATTTGACAAAGTAAATAATACTTTACACACTTAATGTACTGTATCTGGTTTGTATTACTGAACCATTACTTGTATCTCTGAGTTATCAGCTGTATATCTGCCAGAACTCCATATTTCCTCTGTGTATGTGTCTCTGACAACTCAGAGATCACTCTGCACACTCCTTAACAGGGACTTTGGAGGTCTTCTAATGATTTGATTAATAGCCATGGCAAAAGAGCCTTAAAACTGAGCCCAATTCATTTAACAACTACCTTCCCTAGCAACAGAAATTCTAGGCCCCATTACGATCGTAAGTTCAGGATGACAAACCTGCAACAGTCAATTTTTCCATCATTGTTTGATTTCTGCTAATAGCATTCTTATACCCACTGAGGTTGACCTTCTCAAGGACTTGCAGATGACTCTAATGCAGGGGTGTCAAAACTGTGGCATGGTGCCCAGATGTGTCACATGCTAGCCACGCTCACCCTTAGTTTACTGAAGGGGAAAAATCATGATACACCACATGACAGTGATGTGATGATGCACTAATGGGATGATGGTCATTGAACAATGGGCCTCTTGTGAGTCTGAAGTCAAAGTAGCCATGTAAACTGGACCAGGGGGTTGGACTAGAAGACCCCCAAAGACCATAGAAACATAGAAACATAGAAGACTGACGGCAGAAAAAGATCTCATGGTCCATCTAGTCTGCCCTTATACTATTTTTTGTATTTTATCTTAGGATGGATATATGTTTATCCCAGGCATGTTTAAGTTTAGTTACTGTGGATTTATCTACCACGTCTGCTGGAAGTTTGTTCCAAGGATCTACTACTCTTTCAGTAAAATAATATTTTCTCATGTTGCTTTTGATCTTTCCCCCAACTAACTTCAGATTGTGTCCCCTTGTTCTTGTGTTCACTTTTCTAGTAAAAACACTTCCCTCCTGAACCTTATTTAACCCTTTAACATATTTAACCATTCCGGCTCTAGTCTATTCTATTTGTATTTCTAAGTCACCATCTTCAGGTAGCAACCAAAAAATACGTCGGAATTTGCAAAACAGTCCAATCTGGCAATTTGAGCTTAATGGTTGTAATCACCAAAAGCCTGCCATCTTTGAGACTACCGGTGCTCCCCCTGAGGCTGCCGTGGGCACACATGCACCCTTTGGCGTGAGATTTGGCTTCTGCACATGTGCAGCGAATGAAATCTTGCGTGGGGAAACATAGAAACATAGAAGATTGACTGCAGAAAAAGACCTCCTGGTCCATCTAGTCTGCCCTTATATTTTTTTCCTGTATTTTCTCTTAGGAGGGATATATGTTAATCCCAGGCATGTTTAAATTCAGTTACTGTGGATTTACCAACCACATCTGCTGGAAGTTTGTCCCAAGCATCTACTCCTCTTTCAGTAAAATAATATTTTCTCACGTTGCTTTTGATCTTTCCCCCAACTAATCTCAGATTGTGTCCCCTTGTTCTTGTGTTCACTTTCCTATTAAAAACACTTCCCTCCTGAACCTTATTTAACCCTTTCACATATTTAAATGTTTCGATCATGTCCCCACTTTCCCTTCTGTCCTCCAGACTATACAGATTGAGTCCACGAAGTCTTTCCTGATAAGAGAACGTGCGCATGAGTGAGATTTTGGTGATTTTTGCCGATATTTTTGCTTCCATGCTGAAGCAGAAAATTGATGAAAATTGCCAAAATCTTATTTGCTGAGCATCTTCACACAAGAATTTGCTTGCTGCGTATGCACTGAAGCAAAATCTTCAACATGTGCATGCATGCATGAGGTATGCGCAGCTGTGTGCATGTGCAAAAAATAGCTACCAGAATGTAGCACCTTACCGTTCCGGTAGCAGGCCATCATTGGTTATAATGCATGCATTTCACTACAGGTTTCTCTGTCCAAGAGATTCCTGTTTTGTAATTTTGCCTAATATTCTAATTTTTACAGACACGTTCTCCTGCAAAAGCCACTTCTATGTACTTTTTCATCAATCCATTCATTTTAATACAAACATTTCCTTAACACATTAAAAGAAACCAGCAAATCCCTACTACTATCTTTCAGACAAACACACAATTGCTAAACGTTAGATAGGTGATTCTTTGCACTGACAGAACTTAGCAGAGGCTTGGTTTTTTTAAAATAGGGAACTTTTATTCTGGCATTTTCAGCACCAGTCCAGCTCAACTTCAATAGAACATCCAACAGACTTCTGAAAGCTTCCTTTATAGTGTGGCTGTCAGACAGCCAACCAATCACAATGCTTCCCGCTCGAAAGGCCTCTCATGCTTAGCCAATCAGGCTTCAACATCAGCCTTCCTGGCTGGACATAAGTTGAGGACTTTGCGTTTCTGGTGGGGTTGTAAGTCAAGGACTTAACACTAAATGTGAAATTCATGTTGTAATCTTGTCTTGTCCGATAAAGCACCAAATTTCATAATTGTTATTTTGGTTCCTGGAAACAGTTTCTGAGAATTCTAGGAACTACATCGTGAAAATTGCCCAATTTGAGAAAATTATACAAAATTTGGTCTGGATTTAAATGACACTGTATGTGTGGAATTTGTAAAAAACCATTCCCATAGAATTTGTCTTCCAGATTAATTAATACATGACAAAATGTATGCTTGTATATTTTACTATTTTGGGGAGCAAAATATTCTCTTGTTTTTCAACAGCTGTTGATAGTCACAATAATTTATTTCTTAAAAAACAAAACAAGACCTCCACATAAGCTGAGAGTTACTAATAAAGATATTAGTGCTCATTTTAGTGGAATATTACATTAGTAATTCTCTATCCAGTATCTTTGGTACAAAGGCAGGGACATCCATAGAAGGTTGTGTGTCAAAAAGTTCCAGAAGGAAGCTATGATCAAAGCCTTGTCTCTCTTAATATGTGTCACATGAGGAGCAGGTCTTCCATCACTGCAGACATTATGCGCCCTTTATTCTTTTTGCTTCCAGAATGTTCTTTCTCTTATAAACACGGATAAGAACATAAGAAGAGCCATGGTGAATCAGGCCAAAGCCTATCGAGTCCAGCATTCTGTGTCACACAGCTGCCCACCAATTGTCCTTGGGGATCTTGAGCAGAAAGTGAAGGCAAGACCCTCGCTTTCCCTTGACCCCCAACAAATGGTACCCAAGGGAATCCTGCCTGCCTCTACCAACATAGAGGTAGCACTTGGACACAAATATACAACGTCTTAATCATTAATAATCATTTACTTTATCATTCCTAGATTTAAACATATGACCACCATTGCTCTTTTATCGTTCCATATCCTCTCTTTATTCCATAACAACCCTTCTCCTCTTTCTCTCCCCTATTTCCCCTTCCCACCCTTTTTCTCTCCTTTTCCACTTTCCTCCTCTCCTTCTCCTTCTCTTCTTCCCCTTCCCTTCCCCCACTGCCCTCCTTTTCCTCCCTACTAACCCTCTCTCCTACTCTTATTTCCCCTCCTTTTCTTCCTCTCTTTTTCCCTTTCTTTTTTCTCTGTCTCTCCTATTCTATCTTCTCTCCTCCTCCTTCCTTCTTGGTCTTTATTCAAGGAGAAGGAAATCTATGTGGCCCTTCAGAGAGGGGCGGCATACAAATCTAATAATTATTATTATTATTATTATTATTATTATTATTATTATTATTATTATTATATGGGAAATGGATGAGGGAACATCTGGGGACTGTAGTTGAAATTGCCTGCAGGAATCCAGTTTGAGAAAGACTGTGATAACCTCTAGACCAGTGTTTCCCAACCTTGGCAACTTGAAGGTATTTGGACTTCAACTCCCCCTGCTGCTGCTGCTGCATCTGCACTCCTTGCTTTTTTCCTCTTTCCTCCTTCCTGGCCTTTGACGAGCTTCCCTCTCTCCTGCCTGGCTCCCCTCCAGCCTCACACAGCCACCTCCCACCTGAGGGGCAAGCAGAAAGCGTCGTTGGAAGTGGCGCTGGCAGCATTTATGCCTCTGGCAGCATCCGCTTGCCTAGCTACCAAGCCTGAGGCAGGGGGAGAGGGGGAAGGAGAGCGTGGGAAACGCAAAGCAAATTGTCACCCCAACAAGCGACACTGGTGAGGTTGTAAGTCGAGAACTTAACAGTTCACTTGAACGATGATAATCGTTCAAGCCCACCTGGTCACATGGCCGGCAAGCCACTCCTACCCAGTCACAGGACCATTAAGCCACACCCACAAAATAAGCCACACCCACAGTGTGGCAGTAAAAAAAATGGCTGCCCATTAGTGGGGACAATGGATGAGGGCACTCCATACTACCTTGTTCAGGACCCACTTCTGTGCCGGTTGAGGATGTGTTAAACCCATGCTTCTCAACCTGCGTGACTTTAAGAGGTGTGAACTTCAGCTCCCAGAATTCTTAAAAGTCACCAAGGTTGAGAAACCCTGTTAGATTTCCAGCAAAATCTGAATCAAAGAAAGTTATCCCACTGTGATGCATTTCACTTAGCTCATCTGGGAACGAGGCTAGGAAAGACACAGCACCGAAACTATTCATTTTTGACTTAGAGCTCCAGCAAAAGGCATCAATATTTGAAAAGCCCATGAAAAATTCATTCCCTTCTCAGAGCTGCGAGAAGACTTCTAAAAATTCAGGTTGCCTAGTCAGGAGGAGTTAACATTTATGGATGGGTTGAAGATGCTTTGATTTCCTCCTGGAAGACTTTCCATTAACTCATCTGGGAAGACGCCTACAATTTCTGAATTCTCAGGCCACAGATTAGAAAGAAGGCTAATAGAATGTAGTGGCATTGAAAGGCAATCTATGGCTGAGGCATGGAGAATTGGCTTTGCCCCATAAAATGTTCTGGGATTAGAATATTTCATAGAACGTAATATTTGAAAATGTTATTGGAGTATTTATGCTTTTATTGAGCTTGTGAAACCATGTTTCATTTTAAGATCTTGTTGGCCTTACTTTTCATTCAATGAAGATAGATGACTCAGGGAACTGAGATAAGGTGCACATTTCAAGGATAGCTTCTCCTTAGATAAATGTATTCTCAGAAATGTTAGAGAATCTGCTAAGCAAGGAGAGAAGCCCCATATAGGTAGTGCTTGACTCATAGACATTCATTTAATAATAATAATTAATAATAATTTATTAGATTTGTATGCCGCCCCTCTCCGAGGACTTGGAGCAGCTCACAACAGGACAATACACAATATACAAATCCTATAGTTAAAAAAACGGTTTAAAACCCTTATAAAAATAATCATACAACTCAAACAAACCATACATAAATTATAGTAGCTAAGGGGTATATTAGTTTCCCCATGCCTGGCGACATAGGTGAGTTTTCAAGAGTTTACGAACTTTTTTAAAAGTTTGGGTAAAGTTTGGGTTCGGGTTCTGTGTTCGTTCGAACACCGCAAAACGCCGACGCCTGGGAGGAGAGTGGGGAATTTTGCGCCGCAAGCAAAAGGAGGTGGGGAATCCCACGATGGGATTCCAGGGGCGGGGCTTTGATGTCACGGAGACTCCTTCTTCCCCATTTTGGCCAGCCAGGAAGTAGTCTCCGTGATGTCAAAGCCCCGCCCCCGGAATCCTGTTGTGGGATTCCCCACCTCCTTTTGCTTGCAGTGCCACTGTGGCATCCTTTCCTGTAAAAATAAAAGGAAGCAAAAGGAGGTGGGGAATTCCCCACCTCCTTGTTTATTTTTACAGAAAAGGACGCTGCAGCGGCTTGCTGCTGTTCGGGTTCGGGTTTGGCAAACTAACCTGAACTTCACGGCAAAGTTCGGGTGAGTTCGCCAAACCCGAACTTCGTTGGGTTCGCCCATCACTAGTCATAACCAACACTTTGAATTGTGACCGGAAATTTAATAACTGTTTGAAGTTACAACACTGGTATTGCAATTTCTGAGTAAGCATTTATGAGAATCAAGCTACCACAGAGTCCTTACCTGCCATTATAGATCCTGGGTGGTAGTTTGCTTCAGTTTGGCAAGATTCTGTCTTTAGGCAAGGTAAGGTAAGTGCTTAGAAATAACTTCGGAGAGGGGTGGCATTCAAATCTAAATTATTATTATTATTATTATTATTATTATTATTATTATTATTGCTTTTTTTTGGAGGCTGACATAAATCTTGCCAAACTAAAGAAAACTACGGCTCCCACAAATCACAGATTCTGAAAAATATTAGGGATGAGCCATCTTTACCCTCTTTCTCTCACACAAACTATCTGAACTGAGTTGTCTCTTGCCCCCTGGGAATCCATCCCTCCTGGGAATCCTGACTACATTCCACCACACTAACAAAATGAACCAATGATTCTAGGAGCCTTCGCTTGGCAGCATTGTGACACAGATCCCCTATGCACATGATGGTGAACAGGTGGCACGCAGAGCCATATCTGAGGGTGCACGACGCATTATCCTGTATCAGCTCCAGCATGCATTTGTGCGCTAGCCAGCTGATTTTTGGGCTTCTTTTCAGTCTTTTTTGCTCTCTCCAGGCTTCAGGAAAGCCTCCTGGGGACAGTGAAAAACAGCCCAACTGGAAGTTTACTTTTGTGTTCACTCTCAGCCTCCATTTCACTGTTAGAGGTCTTCAGGGACTTCTTGGGCTTTGGATAGCTGCAGCCAGGCTTCTCGCATCTCAGCCCTCAAGGCTTTCTTGAAGGCCTCTGCAGCCGATACCAGAACTCCAGATCAATCCAGAGCTCCGTTATCAGCAAGAGAGGCCTTCAGGAAAGCTTGCAGGCTGCAGAAGAAATGAGCCAAGGTGTGGGAGGCCTGGTTGCAACTATCTGAAGGTAAGTAGTAGGGCAGCTCCACAGCTTCAGTGAGGCCTGTGTGCATGGGTGAGGAGGCAGCGCATGGGTTCTGCGCATGTGTGTGGGTGGGGCATTGAATTATGGGTATGGCCACCCACGTGCATGCTATTGTGCGTGCATGCACCCTTTTGACACCGGAGCCAAAAATGGTTCGCCATCACTGCCCTACGTAATGGCTGGCATAGCATTTCCAACTACAGTGGTGCTGAAATGAAGAAAGATGAGTTTTGAGGTCCCGATTCAAGCTTCACCCTTTCACTATTGTATTGTGATCACACATACAAGGACCCTGTGATGAGTGCTTTGGACTTGTCCCCCACCCCCATCTCATAAATGCTCTTGCAGGGTCTTGCAAGAAATGTTACGGATATGCAAATGGATTCAAACATAAAATATGCTCTGCTTTTTTATTCTCTGTCCAAAACGGTTGATCTGAATTTGAAATGAGTTTTTCCAGCTCTCCTGGAAGTGTTTCAAACTTGAGACAGCTTGCTTTCCAGTTCAGAACAGATGCTTTGCTTTCAAACACTTCTGGAAGGTTTCAAACAGCTTGTTGCAAACTCAAAACAACAATTTTCAATTCTAAGCATTTTTACAGGCCCCCACATTAGTTATTGAGTCTTAAGGAGTTTTACAGATATCTCATGAGCAGCAAAAATAATCAAGGCAATGGCCACAATTCATGAATGAAACCTTGCCTCCACATATCTTGTACGGGACTTGGGGCTGACCTAGAATCTTTCTTTCTTTCTTTCTTTCTTTCTTTCTTTCTTTCTTTCTTTCTTTCTTTCTTTCTTTCTTTCTTTCCTTCCTTCCTTCTTTCCTTCTTTCCCTCTTTCCTTCCTTCCTTCCTTCCTTCCTTCCTTCCTTCCTTCCTTCCTTCCTTCCTTCCTTCTTTCTTTCTTTCAGTTCAAAAGGGAGCTTGCAGGTCATCAAGTCCAACCCCTGCCTAGGCAGGAAATCCTACAGCACCCCAGCCAAATGACAGTCCAATCTTTTCTTGAAAAGGGTTGATCGCTCTGACCGTCAGGAAGTTCTTCCTTATTTCCAGGTTGAATATCTCCTTGGCCAGCTTCCAACCACTGTTCCTCATCTGGCCCTCTGGTGCCCTGGAAAATAGTGTGACTCCCTCCACTCTGTGGCAACCCCTCAAGTACCTGTACACTGCTATCATGTCCCCCCTGCCCTTCTTTTCTCAAGGCTATCCATGCCCGGTTCCAGCAATCTCTCTTCATAAGTCTTAGTTTCTAGTCCCCTAATCATTTTGGTTGCTCTTTTTTGCACCTTCTCCAGAGTTTTAATGTCTCTTTTGAAGTGTGGTGACCAGAACTGAATGCAGTACTCCAGTTGTGGTCTGACCAGGGCATTATAGAGTGGTATTAATACCTCCCTGGTCTTGGAGTGTATCCCCCTGTTGATGCAGCTTAAGATTGTATTGGCCTTTTTAGCCACTACTGCACATTGCTGGCTCATATTTAGTTGATTGTCCACCAAGACTCCAAGATCTCTTTTACAGTCACTATTGCCAAGTGGGGTTTCTCCCAGACTATATGCGTGTCTAGTTTTTTTTTTTACCTAGGTATAGGACCTTACTCTTCTCAATGTTGAACATCCTTTTGTTGATTTGGGCCCACAGCGTTAATCTGTCTAGGTCTTTCTGGATTTTGAGCCAATCCTCTAGAGTCTAGGGTGTCGGCTATCCCCGCCAGCTTGGTGTCATCTGCAAATTTGATTAGTTCCCCTTCTATTCCCTCATCTAGGTCATTGATAAAAATGTTGAAGAGCATAGGGCCCAAGACAGAACCCTGTGGTACCCCACTGCCTACCTTCTTCCATGTGGATTTGGAGCCATTGAGGACAACACATTGGGTGTGGTTGGTCAGCCAACTGTTTATCCATCTGCATGTGTTGAAGTCTACCCCGTTTTTTTCTAATTTGTGGATTAGGAGATTGTGATCTACTTTATCAAAAGCTTTGCTGAAGTCCAAGTATATGAGGTCTACTACATTGCGTTGGTCTACTGATTTGGTTATGGTGTTGAAAAATGATATGAGATTGGTTTGGCATGATTTGTTTCATAGAATCATAGAGTTGGAAGGGACCTCCAGGGTCATTGGGTCCAACCCCCTGCACAAGACCTCTTGACCTCTCTGTGGATACCCCAAAGTGCTCTTGAATTTTTGAAAGGCTCAAGATTGACTCAGCCTTCCAGCCTTCCAGTAAAATGAGAAGCACATTGTTGAGGCAATATGCTGACTCTGTAAACGGTTTAGAGAGGGCTAAAAGCAGTGCTATCGCTATTGAAAGTCAACTTTATCACCCCAGCCATTGCATCCAGTTTTGGTCACCACAATAGAAAAATGTGGAGACTCTAGAAAGAATACAGAGAAGCGCAACACTGATGATTAGGGGACTGGAGGCTAAAACATATGAAGAATGGTTGCAGGAATTTCATATATCTAGTCTAATGAAGAGAAGGACCAGGGATAATATGATATCAGCCATTCATTATCTGAGTCACAGAGAACAGCAGGACTTATTTTTCAAAGCACTTGAGGGCAGAACAAGAAGCAATGCATGGAAACGAATCAAGGAGAAATCCTTGAACCTAGAACATCTAGACACCCAAAGTCCTGCTGGAGTTGGGCGACATATAAATATCATGAAATAAATAAATAAATAAATAAATAAAATAAACTTAGGAGAAATTTCCTAACATTGGGAACAACTTAATCAGTTTTAATCAGAAGGCAAACTGGGGGTTTTCAGCCTTCCATCTGAAATGGTATAGCTTATTTTTATGTGAAAGGACCGCCCTTTGTTTGCAGCGCTGCTGTGGCGTCCTTTTTTGTAAAAATAACAATGCTTATTTTTACGTGAAGACCTCCCTTTGAAGGAGCTGGGGAATCCCTGCCACGAAGAGATTCCGGGGGTGGAGTCTTGACGTCACCGGCAGGTTGCTAAGGACGCCATGGAATCCAGGAAGTATTCACCTTGGTGTCCTTAGCAACCTGCCGGTGACGTCAAAGCTCCAAACGCCGAACGTGACTCCGAACTTTGCCCGAAGTTTCAAAAATTTTTGTGTTCGTGTTTGGCATACTGAACACCGCAAAATTCAGTACGGACCTGAATTGTGCGGGATCGGTTCACACATCACTACCAACAGGCCTATTGGACATCCAGAGGCTTCAGTGAAGCCTGGGCACATCTGCAGGAGGGCAGTGTGGGGTGTTGGGCACATGTGTAGGCGGAGGGCATTGCATTATGGGTGTGGGCACGCACACACACATTATTGCACTCCTGAGTCAAAAAAGATTTGCCATCACTGGCCTAGAAGATGTCCAAAGTCCCTTCCAATTCTGTTATTCTGTTATTTTGCTGCTGGGTGGGTTAGATGGAAATTATGTTTTACAACATTTGGAAGGTATTCGCTTAATAGCTGGATGGCTGGAGAACTCACCTGATCTTGGCACATGCTGGGGATACCAGAGATGACTGCAGACCAAGAGATTCCGCTTCTCAGTGAGCTGACAAACTGGCTCCCCCTCCCAGCAGCAGAGGACAGTTTTAGATCTGAGGTTATTCAAGCTCCTCAAAAGAGCTCCTTCAACTGAACATTTCAAATGTAATGCAGCTGCAGGGATGCATCAGTTATTCCTGCCCTTGTTACAGTTAACCTTCGTTAATGTCAGGCAGTCGGCAGCAAGTCTTTAAAGATAATTTAGCATTCAGGTTGGTGCTACCAGCCAAGGTCTAGGTTCGAAGTCTTATTCAACAGTCATATTGCGTCTCAAAATTGTTGATATGCAAACCCAACAACCCTTAATTATTCGCACTTATTCGGTACAAAATAACTACAATGATGGAAACTTTGCAGATAATTTGGAGTAAATTTTCAGAAATTTCCTACTGGTAGTCAGGCATTTTAAAGCAGAAATCTATCATCAACAGGGGTATCAATGCTAACATCTCCACATTTTGTGTTGCAATTTCTTTTGATGGAGCATTTTCCCAGCTGAGGTTAGTGATATGTAAAGATATTATCTTTACATATCACTAGCTGGGTGACTTTGGACCAATCACCAGGAGATAGTAAGTTAGTTCTAGTCCCATAAAAAGCATGGAAACCAGTGGGTGACTTTGGACCAAGGTGACTATGAGTTATAGTTCTACTTTAAGCATGAATGCTGGCTGGGTAAATTTTGGCCAGTCCTTTTTTTTTTAATCTTAGGAAAAAGGCAGTGACAAACCATTTCCAAAACTCTCACCAAGAAAACTGCAGGGTCTTGTCCAGACAATTCCCAGGAGTAAAAAAAAAAAAGTTTCAAAGGCATAAAAAAAAGAGCACCAACTGTCCAAATTCCTTTATATCTAGAACTGAGTACTGCAATAAGGGGGAAAAGTGTTCCCTATTGCAGTGTACTTCAATTCCCTTTGAACTCACTTAGCCTGAACTACATTTCTACTTGCGAGGTCCAACTGCCCAATTTGAAAAGAGCTTCACAATCCTTTTTTTATTTTTTATTTTACTACTGCAAGCAATTTGGGAACTTTGGCAAACCTGTCCATCTCACTACTCATTTAAAGCTCCAGACCATTTATAAACAAGTGGTCAAACCTGGTCAAATTCTCTAGTTGTGCGTCGCTCCAAATGCAAAACCCGTCCATTTGTTTCTGCTCTCGGCCTCCTTTTTCTTCCACCAGTTCCATATCTATCAATGCCTTGGTCTTCTTAACCCACAGAGAAGGGAGGTGAAAATATGACATGATGAAGCAACACCAACAAAAACAATCAAGTTAAATAGTGAATTTCCGCAAATTCTTGAATTTCAGTTAAAGATCCAATGCTGGGAAATTGCTTTTTCTTCTCAAAACCACAATGGAAGAATGAAGCTATTGTCTCAGTCTCCCTTTTCTGTTTCTTTGTTCCCCCAAAAGTATCAGAAATAGCAAGGCGAGAAATTAAAAGCAAAAGACTGCTGCGCAAAGATGTTTCTTCGTTCCTCCCCTTGAACATCTAAGACTCCTGTGTGTCTCACAAGCCTGCAACGCCCACTCCCAACCCTCAATCAGTGCTCAAACTCTTTCTTATTCCTTTGGCATTCCTCATTTGATGGCACATAGCAGTGCCACTTTGAAACTCCGGGGAAATAAAGAAAGCAATCGCAGCTCCCTTCCTATGCCAACCAGAAAAAACAGACAGCTGCTCGAAAAGCAGGCTTTGCCAGGGAAGACCGAGCAACAGTACAATAGGAACAAGTTCCTTTTGTTCACATCTGCCTAGTGGCTCTTCATATTTCAAGATAATTAAAGCTTAGGATACAGATTCCCTTGGTAGAACAGCACTGGGCCCACCAGGAAAAGAAAAACCAGCCCCAAACACTAATACTATGTTTAAAAATGGGGAGGAAGATGTGGCTGGCGCAGTTAAGTTAATGGTTGCGGGCGAGAGATGGTGAAGGGTTTCTATGAAAAAATTAACTGCAGCTTCTCGACCAAATGGAATTTACAAAGAAGCACAAATGAAAGGGGAAAAAATAAGCTAAATCATCAACTCTTAATATTAGGCTGTCAACGCAAGAGGAATCGGCACCCGTGGGAACCTGACCCCGTGCATAATGGCCGGGCCAGAGTAACACGGCTGAGCATAATTGCCATTACAAATAATCCTTCCTTCCATTCCCCCCGCCCCCTGCATTATTATTGATAACACCTTTCTTCCTCCTTGTAAATTCTGCTCAGTGCCTGTTTCTGCTTTTGGGGCATTCTGGGACGATCTGGCTCAGCGGGTGGGTGGATTGATCACTGATGGCTGCAAGGCTTGGTGGGGAAGCGAGCATTAATTTCCCAGAGGTGTGATGGAGCTTATGGCAGTCAGCAGGTGGGCTGTTTGGCTGGTTCTCAGTCTTCTCCAGCTTCTAGTCTGGAGGCAACCCAAAGGAACGAATCCACCTTGTGCATGGAGGATGGGGGTTGAAAGCAGGGGTTGCTTTGATTTTGTTTTGTGCAAGTTTGACCCAAAGGTGGGGGGATTTTTTGGAAAGACAACTGAACTTTCTGCATTTTTTTCCTCCACGAAAATGTTTCACTTCTCATCTCAGAAGCTTCCTCAGTTTTCAAGAAAAAAAGAAGCCAAGAAATTGCCTTTGAGACAAACATGATTGTAGGAATTATAGACACGGAGACATGGTTTTCTGAGCAAAGTAGTTCCGAGCTAGGAAGACCTGGGTATGCTGTTCAGATCTCTCTATGTTCAGAGATCTGTCTTGCTCAGGACATGCATTTATTCTTATAGAAACCTCTTGTGTACACAATTACAATGATTGACTTACCCCAAAGATAGCTACTGTATTTTTTGGAGTATAAAACACACCTTTTTCCTCCCTAAAACAGGCTGATAATTTGGTTGCATCTTATAATCTGAATGTAGCTTTTTTCCAGCCCTAACTAGGTGCTAATGATCTTCCCAGCTCTTACCTTGCAGGCTCTTTCATTGTTTCTTTCTGAGAAGAATGTTTTCCAAGCCCCTAAGTCTTTGCAGTTTTTTTTTCATTGCTCTAACTTGCTCTGAATAAGTTTCTTTCCAGCCCTTACCAGATGCTAACAATGTTCCCAGCTCTTACCAGCTTGCAAGCTCTTTCATTGTTACTCTCTGAGAAGAATGTTTTCCAAGCCCTAAGTCTTTGCAGATTTATTTTCATGGCTCTATTTTCTCCAAATGTTTCTTTCCAGGTGCTAATGATGTTCCCAGCTCTTACTGGCTTGCAAGCTCTTTCATTGTTATTCCCTCCGAATAAGGTTTTTTTAAAGCCCTAACCAGGGGATAAAATAATGTGCTGAAGCTGACCAGACTAAGGGTGCTAGCCAGATGATAGCCATATGGTAAGCAGATTCTTTCCCCTATTTTCCTCCCCCCAAACCAAGGTGCATCTTATACTCTGGTGCGTCTTATACTCCGAAAAATATGGTAATTAGTAACAGGTTAATATACAGCATACAGATAGATCATGTCAAGCAAGCATGTGAGTGCATGATTGCTGGTTTAACCTTTTGCTCTTAGCTAGAACAATAGAAAAGCTGAATAAGTAAGTAACTTTTACCCTAGATACATAGAGAGTAGCACAAGTAACCTTTAAACTTAAATAAAACAGAGGAACAGGATGTTTGGTCAATATAATGTCAAGATAGGCTTTCCCCATCGTTGTCAATAATTTACAATAACCTACACATGGATGTAGATAATTGAGACTCTCCATAGACACTGTGTGCAAGTTTGACTTTGCAAAGGAAAGTTAAATCTTCTTTAACTTGACCTCAGGAAGCAGTGATTAATGAGCATCCCTATGTAGGCTTGTGACGGTAGTATACAGTAGTATACAGGCAGTTTGCTACCTGAAAAACACTGGGATATTTTGCAACGTCCTCACAGGCTACAGCTTCGGGTCTCCCATCCAAAGCTATGAAGGAGGAACATGGCTCAATTGAGCCTCAGCAATAGCACTTATATACCACTTCATAGTGCTCTACAGTCCTCTTCTAAGCAGTTTACAGAGTCAGCATATTGCCCTCAAAGTCATTTTACTGACTTCGGATGGATAGAAGGCTGAGTCAGTCTTGAACCAGTTGGAATAGAACTAGAGGCAGTGAACAGTGAATTAGGCTGCAATACTGTATTCTAACCGCTGGGTCACCACGGCTCCTAACTTTTAACCAAGGTTGACTTAGTTGCTGCCACCTAGATGGGCCTGGAAAAATGAAAGCAAAGCCCACTTCCTTTCCCAGTGTTATAGCACTTCTCTCTTTTGGAAACAGAAGCCAGTCTAGTCATATTTGGACACTGCTCTACACATGCTTAGATGTTCTCAGTCTTCCCAGGTAGACCAGAGCAGGAAAACAACCAGAGGAGAGAATTCTGGTTTAATTTAGGCTATGCTATCATAATCTTGCAAGTCTGAATGTACAATTATCCCACTATTACCATTACAGGCTGAGAAGTTAGAGGTTCATTTCTGAGTTTCTTTCTCTGTCTGTTATTTAGCTTCAGGCTATGCTCACTCTTATTTGGTCATTCCCTAGGCAGCATCCCTTTTCCTCTCTCTCCCAAGGCCATTCCCCCACATAACACAGATGTGTCTGTTAGTTATGTTCAACAACAGGTAATTGGAAAGACCAAAAAAACTGAAACCAAATACAGTGGTACCTATACCTAACAATGCCTCTATTTACAAAGTTTTCTAGATAAGAACCAGGTGTTCAAGATTTTTTTTGCTTCTTCTCACGAACCATTTTCTACTTACAAACCCGAGCCTCCGAAACTGTAACCGGAAAAGGCAGGGAGAAGCCTCCGTGGGGCCTCTCTAGGAATCTCCTGGGAGGAAACAGGGCCTCCACCCTCCCTGTGGTTTCCCCAATCTCACACATTATTTGCTTTTACATTGATTCCTATGGGAAACATTGGATCTTCTTACAAACTTTTCTACTTAAGAACCTAGTCATGGAAAGAATTAAGTTCGTATGTAGAGGTACCACTGTAGAGGCGACTGAAGCTGGTTATCACATCCTTAAGATAACTTAAACCAATTATTTATTTTTATTTTATCTTATTTATTGGATTTGTATGCCGCCCCTCTCCGCAGACTCGGGGTTATGCATTAAGCCCTACCATTACAACTGACGGCTATGTTAATGCCCACAGGAAAAATTGAGTGGGAACTCTTTTTTTGCTTCTGAGACGAAGACCGTCCTAAAGTAGATTAATTTATTATTTATTTTGTAGGACTTAGCATGAAACCACTCTCTCCCCCCTCCTTCTCTCTTCTCTCTCTCTCTCTGTCTCTCTCTCTGTCTCTCTCTCTGTCTCTCTCTCTTCTAGCTGGCTGCTGTTCTTTTTTCTTTTAATCTAATGTTTTTTCAATCTTGGCAACTTTAAGATGTTGTAGGATTTCAACTCCTACAATTTTCTAACCTGAAGATTCCGAGTCCAAATTGACTCTTTTCTTTACCCTCCCACATCCCCTTTTCCTTCCATGATATAGTTTTCACATTGCAATGTTCATAGTCTACTCATGGTTATTAATCTCTAAACTTCTGTGAACTGGGGCTTCTTCTATAATATTACACACGACATTATTTTATAATATAATATTATGGTTATAATAATACCTTATAAAATAATGTTATATACATATACAATATTACTGATTTGGTGTTAAGATGACAGGCATGAGATAAAATCAACTATAATATTACCGTGTCGAGGTGGAAATATAATAAGGACAGTGCTCAAAATACTTGATTTTACAATGTCCTATAATTACTAAGTAGTTTATACTTTTGAGAGAAATGAGTTGACTATATAAATGTGATAGTGTCACAAAAGCTAATATTTTCAGAGGATAATATTCTCCTGAATTACATACTTGGTACATGGAATTTGACAACTCAACAATGTAAATGGATTCTCCATGCCCTTATTATAGCTAAAAGACTCATACTGCAACATTGGGAAGACAATTACACTTGTGTGCAGATTGCCTATAGATATAAACTTTGTATGAACAAGTATCATGAATATATGAATAATAATATGAATATTATTAAATGAAACTCATTTATACAAATTACAATAGATTAAAAATATGTGATAATCATATAAGTATACTGTAACACACACATACGCACTTGAATAATATTTGTATTAGATAATTATATATAGACTTATAACTATTATTCTCACAATGTATTATACTTTATCATTTTTTCTATTCTATTTTTCACTTCTTTTTAAAGCCCTTGTTATGCCATTCTTTTTATAATGTATGTGTGTTTGTGTTTTGTTCCGTTGAGTTTTTCTTTCTTTTTGTTATTCATTTTAAAAGCAATAACAATTTATTTAAAAAGTTTTATCTTTATCATCTTAATATAGATCTTCTCAGTAGTATTTTGATAAAACTATACATTACATTATTTTATACTGTACTATAATATTATAATATAATTCCATCTTTTGTATATCATCTTAATAGAGACAACCTCAGTAATATTCATAACAATCCAACAAAACAGGCTAAAATTATATAATTGTGTTATTACGGGACAGGCTAAAGCTAAAGAATTTCCCAAAACTACTTAATAAATCTTGTGGTAGAAGTAAGTTTAGCTTGGACTTTTCCCCTGAATCATGTCTTGCAGCTTTACATTCTCCAGTACACCAAATTTAAACTTGATTGTAAAAAATCCGATTACCATAACAGACTTGTCCAAGTGTTGAACTTCAATGACTGTTATTAAATTTGTATCTTATAATTTCTGATGAATGTACTTTTATGATGATTATGATCATGATTTATAGAATAGAATGGAATAGAATATGAAAAAAGGTGGACAGGCCCCCAAATAAAAAAGATATGGAAAAAAGTTAAAATGTGGATCTTCGAAATTACTACAATTAAACTGATATTAAAACCACAGACCTTTCTTCTAGGCATAATCAATCAAAAACTTAAAAAAGACTACTATTAGTTAATACAACAAATGATTACTGCAATTAGAATTACAATAGCGCAAAATTGGAAAAAAGAAGAAACACCATCAGAAAGAGAAATGATAAAAAAAATATACGACTGTGAAGAAATGGACAGATTAACCCAAAAACCTAAAAATAAAGAAGAATCAAAATACTATGACATTTGGAAGAAATTTTATGACTGGGTCGAGACAAGAAAAAAAATAATGGTAGTAAATAAACTAGATGTTCCTAAAATCAATTTGAGACACAAAATTAAGATCAAATCAATCTGACTTTAGATTAATTGAATGATAGAACAAATGTCCGATAACCGCTGATGCCATAAGCTGTATATTGATATTAAAAAAACACACAAAAAACCCTGTGTGGCTAACAGTTCAACGGGGAGGGTGGGGGAATTAGGGGCAGCTCTGTATAATATATTTTTGAATCTAAGTACAACAACTATACAAATAATAATTATATTGTGGAATGATACAATATGTACAACATCATATGCCTGCTCTTTTTAATCTTTGTATTATAATAAAAAATTATTTTTTAAAAAAAGAATGGAATAGAATAAAATAGAATTCTTTATTGGCCAAGTGTGATTGAACACACAAGGAATTTGTCATTGGGGCGTGCATAAGCGCACCATTGTGCCTACCGTCCCTGTCCTATTGTCTACTTTTTATCATTACTTATCTAATGTTTTATATGTACAAATTATCACCCTATAATTGTTTGACAAATAAATAAATACATAAAGTATACCTTATCACTTCTTGTCTGTATGTACACTGAGAGCTTATGCACCAGAGACAAATTCCTTGTGTGTCCAATCACACTTGGCCAATAAAGAATTCTATATTCTGTTTTACCTGATCCACTTGTCTCTGCAACTAACCAGTTGCGGCTCTATTTGGATAGGGAGTCTCCTCTCACAGTCACTCACACCCTCATCACCTCGAGGCTTCATTACTGCAGTGCGCTCTACTTGGAGTTACCCTTGAAGAATGTTTGAAGACTTCAATTAATCCAGCATGCAGCCGCGCGAGCTGTGTTAGGTGTACCAAGATACACCCACATTAGTCCAGCACTCTGCGAGGTGCACAGTCTGAATGTAATTGGTCTGAATGTAATTCAGGACATTGGTTATTACCTATAAAGCCCTACATGGCTTAGAACCAGATTATTTATGGCACCGTCTTCTCCTCACATGTTGCAGCGACTGATTAGGTCGCACAGAGTTGACCTTCTCTGGGTCCCATTGGCCAAGCAATGTCAGCTGGAGGGACCATGTGGGAAAACCTTCTCTGTTGTGGCCCCGGTCCTCTGGAACCAACTCCCCTCAGAGATTCGTATCGCCCCCACTCTCCTCGCCTTGTGAAAGGCATTAAAAACACACTTATGCCAGCAGGTCTGGGGTCCGTGAGCGATAGTTTCACTCCATCCATTGACTGTAAAAAATATGACTTCAGTAACCGAGTTGTCGAAGTGTGGAACTCATTACCAGACTCCATAGTGTCATCCCCAAACCCCCAACACTTTACCCTTAGATTATCTACGGTTGACCTATCCAGATTCCTAAGAGGTCAGTAAGGGGCGAGTACAAGTGCACTAGAGTGCCTTCCGTCCCCTGTCCTATTGCTCTCCTATATCTCCTTTACCTTTCTTCTATTACTATATCTCTTCTATTCTTTCATTGATATGTTCTATTACTATACCTTCTTTTCTATTATTTCTTAGATATATTTTACTATGAGTATCTCCTCTATAACCTTCATCATGTATTTTACTATGTGTATGTAACAAAATAAATAAGTAAATAAATAAATAAATAAATAAATGAATGAGACCTGACTGAATGTTATTTATACTGGGTTTTATTTTTTACTTGTTTCTATCCATTGTATTGCAGTATTTTAATCTTTGTTACGATTTTATTGCTGTAAGCCCTGAGTACTCTATGAGAAGGGTGGCCTATAAATTCAATAAACAAACAAACAAACAAATAAAAATATTTCACAATTTTAATTCCAATTTAACTTCTGTGGACCTCATCCCATATTCATGTGGTTCCTAAGGTGGCGTGAATATGTGTATTAACGTGCCTATCATCCCCGTCACATTTTAGGATATCTTTTTTATTTTGTTCATTCGCATTTGTAAATTTTGTTTGACGCATAAATAAATGAATTCAAAATCTTTAAAACATAATAATAATAATAATAATAATAATAATAATAATAATAATTTATTAGATTTGTATGCCGCCCCTCTCCGAAGACTCGGGGCGGCTCACAATAATAATAAAAAACAATATTATAGCGAAACAAATCTAATATTAAAAAAGAAGCATATATGCCCAGATTAACTGTAGATATCAAAAAGACACAAGAACATTTATATTCAGGAAGGATAACAATGTACTTGGGAAATTACTGATACAAAATCAAGGGAAATTGATTGGGAGATTATATAAATTTTTAATAAACTATAGGACGGTAGGCTGGATATTGAAAGACAATATGATTAGTTGGTGTAAAAATTTTGGAAAAGAAATAAACTTAGATACATGGGAAAAGGTGTGGACATATAATTGGAAGATAACTAGATCAATTTCTTTCAAAGAGAATCAGATTAAAATGTTTTATAGATGGTATCTTCCACCAAACAGGATTTCAAAGATGTTTCCTAGTGCTTCACCTATGTGTTGGAAATGTAAAAAGGAAATTGGCACATACTACCACGCATGGTGGACATGTACAAAATCTAAAATTTATTGGAACAAGGTAGAAAAATGGTTGAAAGAAATTACAAATAAGGAAATTAGGAAGACACCAGAATTCTTCTTATTAGGTGTCACGGATATTAAATATAAAAAAGAAGTATTTAATAATTCATATATTAGTAGCAGCTAGAATTGCATTTGCACAAAAATGGAAAGAAAAGGAAATCCCAAAAGTTGAAGAGATTTTTAGGAAAATTATGGAATGTGCAGAATTAGATATGATGACGAGAAGGTTAAATAATCAAGTGGAATCTGAATTTTATAAAATTTGGGAAAAAGTGTATAAATGGTGGAATTTGAGAAAAAAAGATTATTGAATATAATAAAACAAAGTATGAAACAGTAAAATATATATTTTTGAATACAACTTACAGTGAAATTCAATGAATAACACTATTTCTAATAACTGTTTAACTATTTAATCATAATTATATAATTAATAGAAAATGTTTGAAATTGTAGGTTTAGTTTTCTTTGCATATTAGTATTGTATACAAACAGATATTTCATCGATACTTTTCTGTATTGATCTAAAATAAAATTAGCTTTTTATTTTTGTATTAGGAAGACTTCTATAATAAGAGGAGCAAGGGTAGCTCCTATATATGTTAAATGTTGTTAGTTCTGTCTGTCTTACATTTAAAAAAAAATTAAAAAAAATTATTAAAAAAAACCAAAACCTTATCATATTTAAAAACCAATAAAGGTTAGGATGGGGACTAAGAGAACAGAGCTTTATTTTCATCCTTTCTGCTTCCCTTTGAGATCACACGGTTCCTGCCACACTTGTTCAAAGAGTGCTCCACAGCCTTTTATACCACTTCCAGGATCAGTAACACTTCATTAGCGTTTCCCTGGCAGGTCTGAAATCAAAGATCTTTGGGGGAATAAAACTCAGCCACTTCAAAGAGAAGTTGGGCGTCTAATGAACATTAGAGGTAATTGAACAACTTTGAAGCCCATTGTGTGACATCCTTTTCCAGAAGGGAAAGTTGTGTTCCTCGCCAAGTATTACTCTGATGGGCTGTTTCAGCAATTCAGAAAGTCTGGTTGCAGATGTGAAAAAGGAAGAGTCCTCCCAGCCTCCAATGAGGGATATAAAAGAAATCTGTTGTGGGAACCTGTTTGAATGTATCGGTAAATTTTTTGCGGATTCTATTGTAGGAAGTTAGCATCCACCCCTCTCCTAGAAAAATAAAATATCCCAGCAAATATTAGAGTGCTGTACTGCAGGCCACTGAAGCTGACTGTAGATCTGAAGGTCAGCGGTTCAAATCTCATCACCGGCTCAAGGTTGACTCAGCTTTCCATCCTTCCGAGGTGGGTAAAATGAGGACCCGGATTGTGGGGGCAATAGCCTAGCTCTGTTAAAAAAGTGCTATTGCTAACATGTTGTATGCCACCCTGAGTCTAAGGAGAAGGACGGCATAAAAATTGAATAAATAAATAAATAAATTAAAAAGGCAGAATGTTATATAGAATATCCCTGGAAACAATCTTTTTAGACAGAAAAAGACTCACTCTTAGAAGTCCCCACCTTTGTCAATGTGCCATCAAGGAATGGCCCAGCTCAATCATTTCCTCCCAACAGTGAAGGGGTTGCTGACTCCTGCCGTTACCTGTGCGCTTCCCACAGTGCTCCATGACCCCGGTGCATGCCTGAGTGCGCTTGAGCGAGATTATAAAGCCCTTCATGGCATCGGACCAGAATATCTCCGGGACCGCCTTCTGCTTCACGAATCCCAGCGACCAGTTAGGTCCCACAGAGTTGGCCTTCTCCGGGTCCCATCGACTAAACTATGTTATCTGGCGGGACCCAGGGGAAGAGCCTTCTCTGTGGTGGCCCCGACCCTCTGGAAGCAACTCCCCCCAGAGATTAGGATTGCCCCCCCTCCTTGCCTTTCCTAAACTCCTCAAAACCCACCTCTGCCATCAGGCATGGGGGAATTGAGACATCCCCGGATTTGTTATACATTGTTTTTATTATTGTTGTAAGCCCCCCGAGTCTACAGAGAGAGGCGGCATACAAATCTAATAAATAATAATAATAATAATAATAATAATAATAATAATAATAATAATAATTTTGCTTCTGCGCATGCTTAGGAAGCAAAATCTTGTGAGGGGATGTGCACATGAGCAAGATTTCTGCTATTTTTGTGCTTCCATGCTTGTGCAGAAGCAAAAACATAGCCAAAATCTTGCTTGCACATGTGTTTCCTCATGAGTTTTTGCTTCCTGCACATGCACAGAAGCAAAATCTTGCTTGGGTGCACGTTTGTGAGTGCCGGGATCACAGAACTATGAGCAGAACTCCATTTTCCCTACTGGAACTATAGCGTGGACCATACATGGAGGAACCCAATACTGCCCCCCACCTTTGTTAATAGCCTGGACCAGTCTATTCTACGTAACAAAGATCTACCTCTTTCAGACAGAGCCATATCAAGACTTGCCCATCAATCCAGCAAGGGTCAGCCAAACCAGAACTCAAAAACACACCCTATAGAGTTGCCCCTGCATGGCCCCTGGGAGTCTGACCCCCAATCAGAGTGCATTTCTTATACAGGAACAGGAAACTCTGAGGTTATAAAAACTCAGGGACTCTCAGCAACTGCCTTTTTCTCTTCACCCAACATCTGGAAGGATGTGATCCACCTTTTCCGTTGAGGAACTCAAGCCATGTGCTCCTGTCCACCATAAAATCTTTCCAAGCAACTTCTATGAACCCAGTGTCTTTTCCCCACTTGCAACCAAACCAAGAAGGATATTCCTTACAACATTATATGAGCAGGGATCATTAAATAAATAATTACTTGGGTCTGATAGTAAAATCTGCACCTGAGCCAATTTATTTGTGAGCACCAATGCACATTAGAAGACATGTTTTTAAATGTGTGGCAAAACCTATGTTAAAAAACATTGAACACAAACTCTTACATGTAGTAAAAAGTGACAGGAGGAAAAATAAAGGGTTCTTGAAAACTTTAAATACATATTTTTTCATATATTAGGGGCAAAGGCATTTATTAGGGAAAATTGAATCCAAATTAAATACAGATTTTAAATATCTGTTGCTGAGTGTGTTTGTACAAAGGCACTTAATCGGGCTAGGATTTAAACTACCTTTGATTTTTCACAAAATGTTAAACTATAAATTAATCAAATGGACTGAATTATTCAAAACATTGAGTCATAAAAGTGTGATGGAGGTTTAAAAACAATACTTCAATGTGCTTTGTTATTCCCTTTCCTTTTTATGTCAGTTTGTATTTTAATGTTTGATGTTGAAATTTAACAAATATATATATTTTAAAAAGGACTGTTGAAGGTTGCAATGCATTTGCCTAGTGCCCTATTTCAGCTGATTTGGTGAAGCAAGTTGTGCCAACCAACTAATAACAGCAAGAATGCACTATTACAGCACCCAATAAACACACCCAGATTCTCTGTTGCTTTGAAAATAAATTTCAAAAGCGAATTCTCTTTCATCCAACAGAATGAAAACTTACATGGGGAAAAAGCAGAAGAATTACTTTACATTCACTACATTTCCCCAACCAATAGCAGATGGTAAAAAAGTGAGAAAGCAGCTGCACATTTGCCTTGCAAATTTTCTCTAGGGCACTAAGTTTACTTAAGTTAAATATTTTATGATAATTAAGTGATCTAAAAGGAGCAGCTTGTGCCAGGGGAATACTAAATAGTGGACATTAGTCTTAGATGGAATCATAGGGCTGGAAGGGATTTTGAAGGTCTTCTGATTCAACTGACTGGCCAAAACGGGAGCCTTTATACCAGCATAACTGGCTGGAGAATTCTGGGAGTTGAAGTCCACAAGTCTTAAAGTTGCCAAGTTTGGAGATTCCTAGGATAAGCAAAGAAACCCAAGCAAGCTAGAGCAGTGTTTTTCAACCAGTGTGCCGTGGCACACTAATGTGCCGCAAGACGTGGTCAGGTGTGCCGCGAAGAAGGAAGCTCAGGTTCCGGTCTCGTAACTTTTTGCTGAGAGAGAGAGTGAGAGAGAGAGAGAGAGAAAGAAAGAGAGAGAGAAAGAGTGTGTGTGTGAGAGAGAAAGCAAGAGAGAGAAAGAAAAGAGAAAGAGAGAGAAAGCAAGAGTGAGAGAGAAAGAAAGCAAGAGAGAGAGAGAAAGAGAAAGAAAGAAAGCAAGAGAGAGAGAGAGAGAAAAGGAGAGGGAGATAGAGAGAGAGAAATGAGCAAAAAGGGGAGGAGAAAATGATTGAGACAGAGAATGAGAGGAAAGAGAGAGAAACAAAAGAGAGAGAGAAGTGACTCTTGATTTAAAGCATATGATAAAAAGCACCCAAAGAATAAGAGAGAGAAAAAACCCAGCCCTCACCTGTTTTTGGAAATGGTTCAAGAGTATGTATACACACACACACACACACACACACACACACACACACACACACACACACACAAGGGTGGGGAGGAGACAGGGATGGAAAAAGAGAAGAGAGTGTCTTAGGGTGTCATTTTGGTTGGTGGTGTGCCCCAGGATTTTGTAAATGTAAAAAATGTGCCGCGGCTCAAAAAAGGTTGAAAATCACTGAGCTAGAGAACCTGCTGTGAAACGTTAGCTAGGACCTTCATTGTTCATTGCACCATTCATACCACAGTCCATCCAACTCTTCTCTACTTGGACAGAGATTTCAGTTGTAAACTTACTTTTATCAGAGTAAATAAGAGTCAGTAGGGGCAGCAAAGAATATAGGCAATGGGTTTTATTGCATCCCCTTCTTGTTGTTTTTTTTACCTTAATCTCAATGGACTTCCACCCATTAGATTTGAGTTGGTGAAGTTCAGCAAACTTCATGCTGGCATAGCTGGCTGGAGAATTCTGGGAGTTGAAGTCCAAAAGTCTTAAAGTTGCCAAGTTTGAAGACCTCTGTCTTAAAGGGATCATATCTGGCTGGAGAATTTGGGGAATTGAAGTCCACAAGTCTTAAAGTTGCTTAGTTTGAAGACTTCTGTCTTAAAGGGATCATAGCTGGTTGGAGAATTTTGGGAGTTGAAGTCCACAAGACTTAAAGTGCTTAGTTCAAAGACCTCTGTCTTAAAGGGAGCATAGCTGGCTAGAGAATTATGGATGTGGAAGTCCACAAGTCTTAAAGTTTATACCTCTGCTTTATACTATCCTGCACAAATTGTTGTCCAGTCTCTTCTTGAAAACCCCAGTAATGGAGTTTCCACAACTCTGCTATCCAAAATTTGCTATCAGATTTTTCCTTCCCTTTTCTTCTTTGTTAGGCGAAATGTATCTAATTCTATAGAACTTATTGCATCAGAGAGAAATTCCCTGAAAATGGGCTGCAGCATGAATCCAAAAAGCTCAGAAGAGTAAATCTTTGGTCCTGGTGGTTGACCGAAATTTTCAATCTAATTTCCTTAGCCATTCATTGTACAATCTTTTATCATCTTTGTATTTGCTTCAGTGGAAGGCTGCAACAAGGATACTGTGCAATCCTGGGAAAAGCCATGTGTCATGGCCCCTTCAGATTCTGGTTCAGAGGAGGAGCAGAGAACTGGGCCAGTCCAATGGGAATGGCACATCTCCCTAGGAATGTTTGGAGAGAACAGAGGCTGAGGACAATGCCGTCCCAGGAAATTGCTGATAGCCTTCTACTGCTGCACTATAGAGAGTATTTTAACTTACTGCACTTGTGTATGGTTTGCCAATTGCACAGTGGCAGATAGGACAGCATTCCAGAGGGTCAACGTCATTGCCCAAAGGATCATTGGTTACTATCTTTGGAAGATAGCAGTCTACAGGTATACGAGGGGTTGCCACAGAGAGGAGGGGATCACTTTATTCTCCAGGGCACTGGAGGGCCGGACGAGGAACAACGGCTGGAAGCTGACCAGGGAGAGATTCAACCTAGAAATAAGGAAGAACTTCCTGACGGTCGGAACGATCAACCAGTGGAACAACCTACCAGCGGACGTTGTGAACTCCAATACTCTGGACATTTTAAAGAGGAAATTGGACTGCCATTTGGCTAGGATGCTATAGGGTTCCTGCTTAGGCAGGGGGTTGGACTTGATAACCTGCATGATCCCTTCCAACTCTAACAATAAATAAAATAAAAATAAATAAAATAAAATAAAATAAAATAAAGAGTTTTATAGCTCCCACTGCCTTAAGAAAGACCAAAGCATTCTTAAAGATCTCTCTCATCCTGGGCACCCTTTGTTTGAACTATTACCATCTGGTAGATGGTACAGGATAACAAAAACAGCTTCTATCCCAGGGCAGTAACTGCGAGTGTTATCCGCAAAGTAAGGTTACAAGATTTTTTTTTAAATACAAAGAATGAATATATTTTAATAAAAGTTACATGGATTGTAGCATAGGTGTTACATTATTTTCCCACATAGTCAACATTCAGTTCAGTACATTTTGTCATTTGTGGGATGGGGTTTTTTATGCTTGTGTCATAGAAGTCTCCCGCCGCCTTTTTCAGCCAGTTCGTCACTTCGATTTTCACCTTGTCGTCATTGGAAAAGTGTTTTCCACCAAGGTGTTCCTTCAATTTAGTGAACAGATGATAGTCACTGGGTGCGAGAGTCACCTCTCCATAAACTGAAATGATTTTGCGATGAATCGCAGCAGTGTTCATGCCCTTAGCATTTAGGTAGCATATTACAGTGCGCATTTCGCACTTGGCGGGAAATGGAATGTGGACATTCATCTCTAACCTTCACCACAATGCCAGTTGATGATCTACTGACCACTGGCGCTGCTCGTTTGCTCCTGCTGGCTTCCTGCTACATGATAGTAATATCAACTTCCTCCGCGAACATTCTCCGTGACAGCTACATGCCTTGTAATCTTACTTTCAGGATAACCCTAGTACAGTGGTACCTCATCTTACGAACGCCTTTTCTAACGAACTTTTCAAGATACGAACCCGGTGTTTAAGATTTTTTTGCCTCTTCTTCCGAACTATTTTCACCTTATGAACCCAAGCAGCTGCTGCTGGGATGAAGGGGTTTCTTTTCTTCCCCTTTTTTGAAGAAAGAAAAGGGAGGGGCGGCTTGGAGGAGGAAAGATTTTGCAGAGAACAACGTGCTTGCAAAGGCACTGAAAGGGTGTCTTTTTAAGAAAGAAAAGGGAGGGGCGCCCCCCTTGCCTTTCTTCCTTCCCACTCACCCTTTAGCCTAGCCTTGCTTCTTCCACCCGGCCCCTTTAGCTGCTCCTCCATGCCCTCTGTTCGCCTCCCTTCTAAAGTTTGGGATTTTCCTGAAGGATTTGCACGCATTATTTGCTTTTACATTGATTCCTATGGGAAACATTGTTTCATCTTACGAACTTTTCACCTTACGAACCGCCTCCTGGAACCAATTAAGTTTGTATGATGAGGTACCACTGTATATTGAATTCTGCTATGTAGAATAGAGGGATGGTAGAATAGAGGGATATCTAGCTTGGATTAAGAGATGTTTCTTTAATAGATTACATTAGGTTGAATGTAGTTAAAGAGTGCACTCTGGGTAATGTAGTCCATGACATATGACTACATCTGTGTGTTCTTATTGGCTATTGAACTATATCTCGGCTGCTGGGTAATTGGGCATTTTAAACCAGGGGGCATTTTAAGTCTTAATGAAGGACCATGTAGCAGCGGGAAGATGGGGAGGCATGAGCGATTTCACTTCCGCACATGCTCAAATGGTGGGTTCAGCCCAAAACACAGCTGAGGAGCTAATCAGCTGTGCTTCAGGTGACAAAATAAAGGTCAATATTAATCAGAAGGCAGGCAGGAGGGTTTTTTTGCAAAGCACAGAATGAGGAGAAACCATTCAAAAAATTGGCCGAAAATTTTAAAAATGATATGGCAGCAAGCACAGACCAGCACGGACAGAACCGGATCCATGAAGCCAAAATTACATCACCAGGAGGGTCACTAATGGTTTGGGCGACCTGGTCTGAACTGGGAGGAACCCACCCCTGTTGGAAAGGGAATCTGTCTTCCACCATTGGCTTTCCTTGTTGGGAAGGTCACAAAAGGTGGTGCCATGATCCTGGGACACTGCAACTGTCATAAATACGTGCCCATTGCCAAGCACCCAAATTTGGATCACATGACCAGGGAGATGCTGTGATGGTTGTTAAACAATGGCCGAAAACGCACCTCTCCCCCCCAGTACCACTATAAATTTGAACACCCACTATTATATTATTTTATTTATTTGATTTTTATGCCACCATTCTCCACTCAGGGTGGCTTACAACATGTGGGCAATAGCACTTTTTAAGAGAGCCAGCATACTGCCCCCACAATCCGGGTCCTCAGTAAGTTGTAAGCAGTTCCCGGTTCCTACCAGTGCGGATGAGGATGTTGCACTAGTAGCAAAACTGGAGTTGCGTGTGCAGCTTTGGGTCTCTGGCGTGCGTCCGCCTGTGTCCCAGCAAGAGTTTGCTTCTGCGCATGGTCAGGAAGCAAAATCTCACAAGGGGATGAGCATGCAAGATTTCGGTGATTTTTTTCCTTCTGAGCATGCACGGGAGCAAATTGCCTAAATCTTGTAAGCACACACGTCCCCTCATAAGATTTTGCTTACTATGCAATCGCAGAAGCAAAATCTTGCTGGGACACATGTGCACACATGCCAGAGACTTGAAGCTGTGTGCGCAGTACACCGGTAGTGGTGGTAGCAGCAATCCCCCCTGGTTGTAAGGAGAGGACTTCCTGTATGCATGTCATATATTGGAAGACCCAAACCCACCACATATGCGCGTTAATTTAAAAATAAGTAACTTTACATTACACAATCTTCTTTCTGTTATTCCTTGGTTTTGCCAAGCTGTTATGAAAATTCATTAGTTTATTTATTTATTTTATTTATTTATTTTGTCCAATACACAATGAGGGTTTTAGTGGATATATATCTATATACACGTAATAAAATACATGATAAAGGTTATAGAGGAGATACTCATAGTAAAATATATCTAAGAAATAATAGAAAAGAAGATAAAGTAATAGAACATATCAATGAAAGAATAGAAGAAGAGATATAGGAATAGAAGAAAGGTATAGGAGATATAGGAGAGCAATAGGACAGGGGACGGAAGGCACTCTAGTGCACTTGTACTCGCCCCTTACTGACCTCTTAGGAATCTGGATAGGTCAACCGTAGATAATCTAAGGGTAAAGTGTTGGGGGTTTGGGGATGACACTATGGAGTCCGGTAATGAGTTCCATGCTTCGACAACTCAGTTACTGAAGTCATATTTTTTACAGTCAAGTTTGGAACGGTTAATATTAAGTTTCAATCTGTCGTGTGCTCTTGTGTTGTTGTGGTTGAAGCTGAAGTAGTCGCCGACAGGCAGGATGTTGCAGCATATGATCTTGTGGGCAATACTTAGATCTTGTTTAAGGCGTCTTAGTTCTAAACTTTCTAGGCCCAGGATTGAAAGTCTAGTCTCGTAGGGTATTCTATTTCGAGCGGAGGATTGAAGGGCTCTTCTGGTGAAGTATCTTTGGACATTTTCAAGGGTGTTAATGTCTGAGATGCGATATGTGTTCCAAACAGATGAACTGTATTCGAGGATGGGTCTGGCAAAAGTTTTGTAAGCTCTGGTAAGTAGTGTGAGATTGCCAGAGCAGAAGCTACGTAGGATTAGGTTTACAACTCTTGAAGCCTTCTTGGCTATATTGTTGCAGTGGGCTTTGGCACTTAGTATACCAAGGTCTTTAACCGAGTGGGGATTATCTGTGATAATTTGATTATTCAGTTTGTATTTGGAGTTCAGATTCTTCTTCCCAATGTGTAGGACAGAGCACCTTTCTGAGACAAACAGAAGTCTCCCAGTAATTGAGGAGATGGAAGGCTGATTTGATCCAAGGGTTTCTGCCAGGGACGGGTTCTACTTAACTTCACCGCCGGTTTAGGTCACAATGTTTTCATGTGTGCACATCCCCTCGCGCAAATTTAATTATATGAAAGTGGTTTCAGACCAAAATACAGCTGAGGAAGTCATCTGCTGTGCTTTGGGTGAAGAAATAAAGTTTCTTTATTTCGGTACTAGTTTCGGCCGGCCAGGAAGTAGTCTCCGTGACGTCAAAGCCCCTGCCCCCGGAATCCCTTCATGGGATTTCCCACCTCCTTTTGCTTGCAGCAATACAAGCAAAAGGAGGTGGGAAATCCCATGATGGGATTCCCCACTCTCCTCCCGGGCGGTGGCATTTCGCGGTGTTCGGCCGAACCTGAACCCGAACTTTACCCAAACTTTTTAAAAAGATCGGGTTCGGGTTCGGCATGCCGAACACTGAAAAGTTTGGCACGAACCTGAACTTTGCAGGTTCGGTTCGCCCAACACTAGTTAGTACTAACCTGGGAGCGGGCAGGAGGGCCTTTTCAAAGTAGGGCACTAGGAGAAGCCATCCAAACAGAGACAAAGTCACCAATTATTTTTTTTTAAAAAGATGGTGTCACACACAGATCAGCTCAGACACAACCAGATCTGTGATACCATCTTCACGTCACCAGTGGGTTGTTAACGATTTGGGCGATCTGGTCTGAAGCAACAGGAATAGCAAAAGAATGAGCATTTAGACTTATATTCACAGTGCTTTACAGCCCTCCCTTTGCTGTTTACAGAGAGTAAGCCTATTGCCCCAAACAATCCAGGTCCTCATTTTAATAACTTTGTAAGGATGGAAGGCTGAGTCAACCTTGAACCTACTGAGATTTGATCTGCTGAACTGCTGGCAGTCAGTGATCAGCAGAAACAGCTTGCAGTACTGCACTCTAACCACTGGGCCACCGAGGCAGGAACCCATCCCTGGTTTCTGCTTTGAAGGTGCCACTTAAGTTTCTTAAGGCTTTTTACTGAGATTTACACATCCATCATTATCTTTTTTTTTTTTAAAAAGCACAATTTGCTTTCTTCTTATTTTATTGACGTTTGAGAATGGAGGAAGGAGTTTTTTTCTCCCCCCAATTAGTATGTGAGCCCCAGACTTGAAAACTGACTCCAATTTACAGGAAGGAACCCTTACAAAACAAAATTCCAGAATAATATTTTGGCTAGTGAAGAACAAAAAGGAACACAGCATGTGTGCATGAACGCTTTTGCCTCTATTTCTTGAAGCATGCTGTTCAGTGGGGGGGAAAGAAAGAGAAACAAATGCACAATCTTTATTGCATTAATAATTATGGCATAGTTTTATTATACTGCTACTCCTGGATATCTATATCTATATTCTGTTTAAAAAAAGAAGTAGAAGAATGGCCCCGGTATGGAATCAGCTAATTAGGTACATAATTTTAGCAGCTAATAATTATTTGCTTAAATCTGGAATTAGATGAAAAGGGATCAGATCTTCTTCCCCTCCTTTTCCTTCCCTCTCTGCTACAACACAGACATAAGAAGGTGAGAATATAATCAGCCTGTTAAGTAAATACTAATCATGCCATGTATAACAAAAATGTGCGCAGGAGGGGTGTCACGGAAGTATTGAATTTAGACGGTAGCTAATTTAGCATAGAACATGGGTTTCTAGAATCAGATTTCCTCCTCCTCTTCCTCCTCCTCCTCTTCCTCCTCTTCCTCCTCCTCCTCCTCCTCCTCCTCCTCCTCCTCCTTTTGTTTGCTATATTTCTGGAGATATTCCATCAATTCTTGTATCCTTTCAATTTGATAATGATTGGAGCACTGATCTAACTTCATCTTCTGATTCTAGAGGTTCTTGCACAGGTAGTCCTCAACTCATCTTGATTATTGCAATGCGCTCTACATGGGGCTACCCTTGAAGAGTGTTTGGAGACTGCAGATAGTTGAGAATTCAGCTGCATGCTGCACTGGTTGCCAATTAGTCTCCAGTCACAATTCAAGGTGTTGGTTATTACTTATAAAGCCCTACATTGCTTAGGACTAGAGTATTTACAGGACTGTCTCCTGCTGCATACCTCCAAGAGGTCAATAAGATCTCACAGGGTTGGTGTTCTCTGGGTCCCATCGACTAAGCAATGCAGGTTGGTGGGCCTATGGGGGAGAGCCTCCTCTGTGGCTGCCCTGGCCCTATGGAACCAACAACCCCCCAATGTCCATACTGCTCCCATCCTACTAGTTGTTCTGTCGGGCTCTCTGGTAGACTCCTCCCAAAAATTCACAGATACAAATTTCAGACACACACACATTTGAAAATTCAAAACAATGTTCTTTATAAGGAAAATTCACTTAACCTAAGCCCTCTTTTGGTATAGCAAAGAGCACTCGTCTCCAAATAAACTGGTAAGTTGTACAAGTCCCTTATCAGTCCTGTGATACTTAGCTTGCAGCTGTGAGGCAATTCACAGTCCTTCTTCTTTCACAAAGTGAAACACACTTTGCTCTGGTTTAGTTTCAAAGCGGGGAAAAATCAGCACACAAAGGGTCAAAGTCAGTAAAGCAGTCACAAAACACAACGATCAGATAATCCTCCACAATGGCCAAACCCACAGGCTGCTATTTATAGCAGCCTCACTAATTACCACAGCCCCACCCAACCACAGGTGGCCTCATTTTCTTTGATAATAATCTCTCAGTTGTTGTTGCCTATGCATTGCTCTCCGCATGCGTGGCTGTATCATTAACTCTTGTTCCGAATCCAAGGAGGAGCTAGATAATTGATCTCCTTCTGAGCTGTCTGCCACACTCTCCTCCTCCCTGTCACTCATGTCTTCTTGGTCAGAGGAGCCTTCATCAGCAGATTCCACCGGGGGCAAAACAGGCCTGCAGCATGTGGATGTCTCCCCCACATCCACAGTCCTTGGGGCAGGAGCTGGGCCAGAGCTAACCACAACTAGCCTTCCAAAAGTCTGCAAAGACCTGGATTTGTCACAAAGGCTGGGGGCCATGAGTGTTACATGTAGTAATGGTCAAATTGAGATTGCAAGCTATGCAGGTTTGTTTGATTGGATAGTTGCTAGGGTTTTATAGTTAGAATAATTGGGTTTTTACTGTTTTTATTATTTATTATTATTTATATTTGACTTTATAATTCTGTATTTTGTTATTATTGTTGTAAGCTGCTCTGAGTCCCATTGGGATTGGGCGGCATAGAAGTAAATTACATTAAATTATGGCCATAATTGGGGCCAGGATTTCCAGTTGAGTTTGAACTGCTTCTGAACCATTTGAGACTAATCACTATTCAATTTGCCAATGAACTGGGAAGAGGGAAAGGCGAGAAGGAATGCAGATGATCCAAGAATAGACCATGTGAGCCATGAACCCACCAAGGCCACTCCTGCAGGTGTCCGATAAAGAAATGAACTGTTCTCAAAACAAAGACTGATTCATAATTGGACAGCGTAGTCAGTAAGGGTGGGAAGAAGGGGAAACTAAAGTTTAACTATGTATCATTGTGCCGGAAAACCTCAGAGCTGGTTTTGTTTCTTCAGTGCTGAAATAAAGTTTGACTTTGGGGATTTGAAAGTTCTTGACAATGCCTGCTTTTCTTGAAGTTTATGCTACAGTTATTCTGGTTCTCTTATCAATGTGTTTGGGGCTTCAGAGCGATTTCTGATATTCTTGAAAATTGCTGTTTTAGTCTAATGTAGAACTTGCACATGAGCTGTTTATGATCTGTTCCAAGATTCAAGTCCCAGCCTAATAGTAATAGCAATAGCCCTTAGACTTATATACTGGTTCATGGTGCTTTACAGCCCTCTCGAAGTGGTTTACAGAGTCAGCATATTGTCCCCAACAATTTGGGTCCTCATTTTACCGACCTCAGGAGGATGGAAGGCTGAGTCAATCTTGAGTCTGGTGAGATTTGAAATGCCAAATTGCAGGCAGCCAGCAGTCAGCAGAAATAGCCTGCAGTACTGCACTCTAATCACTGCTCCATAGTATGCCAAACCTCGGAACTTGTCTATGACCAGGATATGATCAACCCCTGCCCCCATCTTTTCTGTTAAAAATGAGCTGCTTCTTCTTCTTCTTCTTCTTCTTCTTCTTCTTCTTCTTCTTCTTCTTCTTCTTCTTCTTCTTCTTCTTCTTCTTCCTCTTCTTCTTCTTCATCATTATCATCTGATGGCAGAGGACTTTCATAAGTAAAACAAACAGTAGAAAAAGAAAAACATGCACTCGCCAAAGAAAGTGAACAACCTGCATTGATTGAAGTAAACAACCAGAAGCTTCTGAAAGCACCGCAGACAAAGAATCAGTATAGGAAAACTGCAATGCAAACCAGAGCCAACAGCTGGTGCAATAAGGCTCTGCATGGGCAGTTCCTTGACAAGTTTGAAGGAAAAGTTGATAAGGAGAAGACCTGATTATTGGTCACTAATGGAACACTGAAGAAGGAGACAGAGGTTTGATCAGAACACATGAAGTCAAGGCCAGGATCGAAAAATCAGCTGATGACCCAAAATACAGACTTTACAAGGAAGCTGATGAAACAATTGCTCATATCCTCAGCAGCTGCAAGAAAACCACACAGACAGACTACAAACAAAGGCACAACTATGTGGCCTAGATGCTTCATTGGAGCTTGTGCCAAAAATACCATCTAGAAACATAGAAACATAGAAGACTGATGGCAGAAAAAGACCTCATGGTCCATCTAGTCTGCCCTTATACTATTTCCTGTGTTTTATCTTAGGATGGATATATGTTTATCCCAGGCATGTTTAAATTCAGTTACTGTGGATTTACCAACCACGTCTGCTGGAAGTTTGTTCCAAGGATCTACAACTCTTTCAGTGAAATCTACCAGTGGTAAAGAACTGGTGGAATCATAAACCTGAGAAAGTAGTTGAAAGCAAACATGCCAAAATACTTTGGGACTTTTGAATTCAAACCGACAAGGTTTTGAAACACAATATACCAGACCTCATGAGTGTGGATCATTGATGTCACCATATCAGGTGACAGTTGAATTGATGAAAAACAACAAGAAAAACTTAGCCAATATCATGACCTTAAAATCAAACTACAACGACTCTGGCATAAACCAGTACAGGTGATCCCAGTGGTAATCGGCACATTGGGTGCTGTGCCAAGAGACCTCAGCCAGCATTTGAAAACAATAAACATTGACAAAATCACAACCTGTCAGTTGCAAAAAATCACCTTACTTGGATCTGCAGGAATCATACAAAAATACATCACAAAGTCCTAGATGCTTGGGAAGTGTTTGACTTGTGATATTGTGATACAAAATCCAGCATATCAATCTCAGTTGCTATGTATTACTGTTTTTTGTGGACAACAACAACAATAATAATATGCTTTCTTTGTTCTCCATCTGGTGATTCCATGCTTAGAGGCATCATTTTGATTGTTTGAAGACTGCATTAGCAAAGAAATAATTGGATAATTGGATTGGCAGAAATTGATGTCATTGCCTCCTTCATTTCAGTTTCCTAGGCAATACAGTTGATCTAATTTTCCTCCTTAATATTTGCAACTTTGCCATTTGGGTCTCCGAACAAAAGAAGCACATCTTGTTTGCATGTTCTGTCAATTTCAAATTGAACCTGATAATAAAAACTCATCAACCTTCTTCTTCTTCTGCACCAGTGCTTGGAGCATAAACTTGGATAATTATCCTATTAAAGGATTATCCTCTAAGTCTAATTGATATTATTCAATCATTGAATGCGTTGTAGTCCAAAACTGTACATTGCTGTATCTCTCCTGGCTATGAAAACAGTCCTTTGTTTTTCATGTCTTGAGCACAAACAGTGTGAACTTTAGTTCAAAAGTAATAATAATAATAATAATAATAATAATAATAATAATAATAACAACAACAACAACAACAACAACAACAACAACAACAATAATAATTTATTAGATTTGTATGACGCCCCTCTCCGAAGATTTCGGACACTCCGAAGTGTCCAATCCCAGTCCGTCTCAAGTCATTGATGTCTAAGATATCAATAGCACTAGCAGTAGCAATAGCACTTAGATTACTGTATTTTTGGAGTATAAGACACACCTTCCCCCCCCCCCAAAAAAAAGAGGTTGAAAATTTGGGTGTGTTTCATGCTCCAAATGTACTTTTTCTGAAGATTTATCCCTCCAACCCTAACGAGCTGCTAATTATCTTCGGGACTTGCAGGCTTGTTTTCATTGCTGCTCCAAAGTTTTTTCCCCAGCCTTAAGCCTTTGCAGGCTTGTTTTCAATACTATTCCCTCCAAAAAAGGTTCTTTTTCAGCCCTAAATAGGGGATAAAATGATGTGCTGAAGCTGACCAGACTAAGGATGCTAGCCAGATGAATCCCTGGTAGGTAGATTTTCCTCCCCCAAAACTAAGGTGCAACTTAGATTCCAGTGCATCTTATGCTACAAAAATACAGTATCTACTGCTTCACAGTAGTTTGCAACCCTCTCTAAACTGTTTACAGAGTCAGGATATTGCTGCCAACAATCTGGCTCCTCATTTTACTGACCTCAGAAGGATGGAAGGCTGAGTCAACCTTGAGCCTGGGGAGGATCAAATTGTTGGCTGTTGGCAGAATTAGCCTGCAACATTGGATTCTAACCACTGCACCACCAGCACTCAATACAGATAGATAGCCCTTGAATTACAGCCACAACGGAGCCCCAAACTTCTGTTGCTAAGCAAGACAGTTGTCAAGTGAGTTTTATCCAACTTTACAACCTTTCTTGCCACAGCTGTTAAGCAAATTGCTGCAATTGTTAAGTTAGTTAAGAGGTGGCACAGTGGTTAGAGTGCAGTACTGCAGGCTTGAATGCTAGCTGTACTTCAGCAGTTCAAATCTCACCAGGCTCAAGGTTGACTCAGTCTTCCATTCTTCTGAGGTGGGTAAAAATGTTTGGATGGGCTTCAGTGAGGCCTGTGCACATGCGTGGGGGCAGGGGACATTGTGTGAATGCACAGGGAGCAGCGTAGGAGTGTGCATCCATGGGAGGTCCCACAGAGTTGGCCTTCTCCGGGTCCCATCGACTAAGCAATGTCATTTGGTGGGACCCAGGGGAAGAGCCTTCTCTGTGGTGGCCCCGACCCTCTGGAACCAGCTCCCACCAGATATCAGAGTTGCCCCCACCCTCCTTGCCTTTCGCAAGCTCCTTAAAACCCACCTCTGTCGTCAGGCATGGAGGAATTGAAATTTCCCTTCCCCCTAGGCTTATAGAATTTATACATGGTATGCTTGCATGTATGATTGGTTCTTTAAATTGGGGTTTTTTAGATTATTTTTAATATTAGATTTGTTCACATTGTCTTTTTTATTGTTGTTAGCCGCCCCGAGTCTTCGGAGAGGGGCGACATACAAATCTAATAAACAAACAAACAAACAAACAAACAAACAAACAAATAAATAAAATGGGTGTGGTCACGTGAACAAAAAATGGTTCACCATGACTGGTCTGGTCTAATGAAGAGAATGAATAGGGGTGACATGATAGGAGTCTTTGAGCCCCAAATGGTAATGGTAGGCACAGAAAGTACCATCGAAAGTTGATAGGGCAGACGTTTGAATGCGTCGTCGCTGCCATCTAGAGTCACCAAAGTGGCCAGGGTGAGCCCGGGTTAGTTTTGGTCTGATAAATGCACACGTCCACGGAGGTAGGTGCTTCTTGGCATGTATTAGCTCTAGAAATACTAGAGTTATGCGAGTAACGGTGTGAGCGACCAAAAGAACCATAACTGATTTAATGAGCCATTCGCAGTTTTACTGTCACGCCCGTCTGTACTTAGACATGCATGGCTTAATCTTTGAGACAAGCATATGCTACTAGCAGGATCAACCAGGTAAGGGGCTTTCACAGAGAAGACAGAGGTCGGCCTATTTTCCAAAGGACCTGAAGCCAGGAGAAGTAATAGAGGGAAACGTATCAGAGAGAACTCTCAACTAAAACTTAGATGAAATTTCCTAACTATAAAAAATAAAATTAACCAGTGGAATGACTCACCTCCAGAAGTTGTTGGTGCTCCATCACTGAAGGTTTCTAAGAAGAAATGGAACTACCGTATGAAATGGTACTTGAGCAGGAAGTTTATATTTAGAGATGGAAGGGACCTTGTAGGTCATCTAGTCCAACCCCCAACTCAATCCTCCTACACCACTTCAGACAAATGGCCATCCAATCCCCTTTTGAAAGTCTCAAGTGTTGGAACTCTCACAACTTCTGCAGGCAAGCTATTCCACGGGTTGATCCCGCTCATCGACAGAAAGTTCCTCCCTATTTTCAGGTTGAATCGCTCTTTGGTCACCTTCCCTCTGTTATTCTTTGTCTGGCCTTCTGGTGTTTCGGAAAATAGCCTGACCCCCCTCCTTTTTGTGGCAGCCCCTCAAGTATTGGAGGACTGCTATCATGTCTCCCCTAGTCCTTTTCGCTAGACTGGCCGGGCTCAGTTCCAGCAACCGCTCTTCGTATGTTATAGTCTCCAGTTCCCTTATCATCCTTATCCCTTATCATCTTCTGCACCTTCTCTAGAGTTTCAATGTCTTTTCTGTAGTGTGGTGACATGATGACAGTCTTGTAGGGTTGGACTAGAAGGCCTCCAAGATCCCTTCCAACTTTTGTTATTCTGTATTCTGTCGGTACCTGCTTGCTTTAGCTTGGCAGCTTAGGTGATCCTCCTGGGAGTACATACTCTTGGGCTAGACTCCTGGCATTCTTTCCTCATCCCACCCAAAAACAGCTTCCCTACCCCATCAGACATGGAGGGAATCTAGGCTGAATCTAACCCCAGATGAACTGGTTGTGTCCCGTATGCTTCCCAGACAGGACAGAGATAACAAGATGCTGCAATTCAAGTGCATTTACTCAAAGCAGGGACTAAAAACTCTCTTGGCCTTGGCTTCTATGCCTCCTGTAGGGAAGATGTTCTCCCGAGATTCTGAAATGTGAAATCTTTCACTATAAGCCTGCCGACAGTGGAATGAAGCACATTGGAAATTTGCTTAGTGCTACCCTGCCAAGATTTTAAAACACACATATTGTTATCTCCCAGCTTGCTACAATGACCTACATAACAACTCAGGCTCACACATTAATTCCTTTCCTCTTTTCTTCGTCAGGCTTTTCTTTGCTTCCTCCTGTCACTTCTCTGGCAGCTAGGTTAACCAAATCACCCACACTAAGCCAGCAGTCAATAAAGGGACTGTTGTTGGAGACCTAGGGCCATCCTGTGCCCGGGAAGGAGGGATGGCTCAGGACCAGGTCAACCTGCCCCGTTCATCCTCTTGAGCGATTTTTAGGCACTTCTCTCTTCTGGTTCTTCCTTCCTTCCTTCCTTCCTTCCTTCCTTCCTTCCTTCCTTCCTTCCTCCCTCCCTCCCTCCCTTCTCTCTCTCTCGGACTTCATGTTCCTGCTCTTATTTCAATTTCATGGCAGGAGAGTGCTCCAATTCTATCAGCATCATAATAAATAAGGTCTTTTTTGTCTTTTGCCCATCAAAAGGACAAATCAACTCGGCATAAGTTACATACTGTATATGCATAGAGTTTATGTGGCAGAGGTAGACAATTTTTGATGGTTAAGTTGCATAGTTGGGGGACCAAAAATTTGAAGCCTTTTTGGAGAATCTTTTTTCCCTAGTAGTAGTTTGTTTTTGTTTTTAAAGCTGCAGTATGTTCCAGAGATGGGCAGAATGAGAAGGTTCAGTTGTGGAGAATTGGTAGTGGAAATTTTGTGTAGTTCAGAGAACCGGCAATGGGAATTTTGAGTAGTTCAGAGAATTGGTAGCAGAAATTTTGAGTAGTTTAGAGAACTGGTAAATACCACCTCTGACTAGCTTCGCCCCCATCTATTCTCTGCCTCGCGAGTCCCAGCTGATCAGGAGGAAATGGGGATTTTGTAATAACCTTCCCCTAGAGTGGGGAAGCATTGGAGATTTTACAGTATCCTTCCTTTGCCATGCCCACCAAGCCACGCCCACCAAGCCATGCCATGCACACCAAGTCACACCCACAGAGCTGGTAGTAAAATTTTTTGAAATCCACCACTGATGTTAGCATTGGACATTGTAGGGGTTAGACTGGATTTTAGACTCTAGAAAGAAGGTAGGGAAGAGCAACAAAGATTATTAGGGGACTGCAGGTAAACCCATACAAAGGATGGTTGCAGAAAGCTGGGAATATCTAGTCTATTAATATTCATTCATTCATTCATTCATTCATTTATTTATTCAATTTTTATGCCACCCTTCTCCTTAGACTCAGGGCGGCTTACAACATGTTAGTAATAGCACTTTTTAAACAGAGCTAGGCTATTACCCCCACAATCCGGGTCCTCATTTTACCAACCTCAGAAGGATGGAAGGCTGAGTCAACCGTGAGCCAGTGATGAGATTTGAACTGCCGACCTTCAGATCTACAGTCAGCTTCAGTGGCCTGCAGTACAGCACTCTACCTGCTGCGCCATCCCGGTTTTTTTTGCTTCTTCATTGCTTATTTGACCCCTATGACAATCATTAAGTGTCATACCACATGATTCTTGACAAATGTATATTTTATTTTATATACGCTGAGAGCATATGCACCAAGACAAATTCCTTGTGTGTCCAATCACACTTGGCCAATAAAATTCTATTCTATTCTGTTCTATTCTATTCTATTCTAACAAACAGAAGGACGATGGATTACTTGATAATATCTTCCAATCCTTAAGGATCAGTCACAGAGAAGAGGGGTCAACCTATTTTACAAAACTCCTGAGGGCAAGACAAGTACTAAAAGATGGAAGTGGAATAGAGAGAGAACGAACTTAGAATTTTGGAGAAATTTTCTGACAATGAGGGCAGGTCATCAGTGGAATGGCTTCTCTCTGGAAGTTGTGGGTGCTCCATCACTGTTGTTTTTAAAGAAGATATTCTACAGCCATTTATATAGGATGATATAGAGCAGTGATGGTGAATCTTTTTTGGTCCGTATGCCAAAAGGGATGGAGGTTGCAGGGGGATTGCATGTGTGCATGCCCACAACCATAATTCCATACGGGGCTCCTGAGCATGCATACATGACAACCCCACTCAAACTTCTGGTATGTGATGGCACCCCTGGTTTTCGCTTTCCCCAGGCTTCAGAGCCTTTCTAGGAGCCCGGAGAGGGCAAAAGCAGCCTTCTCCACACACACTCCTCCAGAAGCCCTCCAGAGGCCAGAAATGTTTGCCAAGTTCCAGTTGAATCAGAAGTTCCATTTTGTTAGGTTAAAGCGTAAGCTGTTCTACCCCTAAGAGATACACAGGATGCACAAAGGAAAACATGGAGGTAGCAGATTTACAGCTCATATTCCAGAGATATGAGCAGTACTTAAAATAACCAGACCACATACATTGAATGTATAAATATTATTTATATTAGGCAAATATTGTAGTCAGTAACAGTCCTAGTCGTTCACAAATATAGCAATCAATATTCTCAATACATATACAATGCAAGTCTTACTCAATACATATACAGACCAACATTAGAACATGTAGTTCTTTCTACACACAGTAGTCCTTACAATAGAATATTCATATAGACAAATCAACATAGAATCAGAGATTTAACAGAGAGAGTCTCACTAGGAAGAGAGTCTCAAAGCTCTAGGCAAGTGATGGCAAACCTATGGCATGGGTGCCACAGGTGGCATGCGGAGCCATATCTTCTGTTACATGAGCCATTGCTCTAGCTCAGCTCCAATGTGCAGGTGTGTGCCAGCCAGCTAATTTTTGGCTTGCACAGAGGCTCTGGGAGGGTTTTTTTGGCTTCCAGGGAGCCTCCAGGGTGACGGGAGAGATGTTTTTACCCTTCCCCGGCTCCAGGGAAGCCTTTGGAGCCTGGGGAGGGCAAAACACGAGCGTACGGGGTCCCACCAGAAGTTGGAAAACAGGTCATTTCTGGCCTCCAGAAAGCCTCTGGAGGCGGGAGAAGCTGTTTTCGCCCTCCCCAGGCTTTGATTTATGGGTGTGGGCACTGAAGCATGCACGATAGAGCACACCCACCCTCTTTCGGTCCCTGAGTAAAAAAGGTTCACCATCACTGCTCTAGGCTCTGAGAAAGACAGACCCTGCTGACTTTCTCTTATAGCAGATTGCAACACCAGCTCTTAAAGCAGTAGTGTGCTAACTCCATTAACCATATATTACTGTCTTAAATTATGTATTGTGAAACCCAACTAGTTATACACACAAATGAACACATTTTTTTTCATCCCCCAGACTTTAGAGCCTTTCTAGGAGCCTGGGGAGGGCAAAATGCACCCCCCCCTCTGGAGGTCAGAAATGGCCTGTTTACCAATTTCTTCAAGTTCTGGCCTCCAGAGAGCCTCTGGGGGATGGGGGATGGGAAGGCCATTTTCACCCTCCCCAGGCTCCTAGAAAGGCTCTGGAGCTTGGGGAGAGCCTTCCCCACCCTTTTTGGAGGCTGAAAACAGGCTGTTTCCTGACTCTTAGTGGACCCAGAAGGCCTGGAAATCAGCTGACCTGAGCTTGTGTGCCCACCGATATATTCAATTATTTTCTATCATCCTTTGACGAAGACCAAATTGGGAAACAGACCATACATGTACTTATTTTTATTTATTTATTTTATTTTATTTATTTATTTATTTTGTCCAATACACAATGAGGGTTTTAGTGGGTATATATCTATATACACATACTAAAATACATGATGAAGGTTATAGAGGAGATACTCATACTAAAATATATCTAAGAAATAATAGAAAAGAAGATATAGTAATAGAACATATCAATGAAAGAATAGAAGAAGAGATATAGGAATAGAAGAAAGGTATAGGAGATATAGGAGAGCAATAGGACAGGGGACGGAAGGCACTCTAGTGCACTTGTACTCGCCCCTTACTGACCTCTTAGGAATCTGGAGAGGTCAACCATAGATAATCTAAGGGTAAAGTGTTGGGGGTTTGGGGATGACACTTCCACACTTCGACAACTCGGTTACTGAAGTCATATTTTTTACAGTCAAGTTTGGAGCGGTTAATATTAAGTTTAAATCTGTTGTGTGCTCTTGTGTTGTTGTGGTTGAAGCTGAAGTAGTCGCCGACAGGCAGGACGTTGTAGCATATGATCTTGTGGGCAATACTTAGATCTTGTTTAAGGCACTGTAGTTCTAAACTTTCTAGTTTATTGCTATTATAATTATACCTTGAATGCCTAGCATGGATTCTCTGTTCCCCTTCTTACACCAAAGAGAATCAAGGCAGGGCAATTTTGATATATATTTTTTCTGGCTCACCTCATTCTGTCTATGTGGGTTAAGCTGATGTTTGCATAACAGTTTGTTGAATCAAGACCATCTGTGCACTGCTCTGCAATTTTGCACATCCCTAGGCCAAAGTGCTTCCTAATAAGGGAGGGGGGAAAGAAAGATGAAAGGGAAGGGAGAACATCAGAAGGGAACTTGAGAAAGTGGGTGAGCATGTAATGGAATGTAGGAATGACCTTGGGGGAAAGAGGGAAATAGATGCTACCGAGCCAACAGCCAGAGGAGAGAAGCAGGAGCTGCCAGTGGGCTAACAGTCAAAAAAGGAAACTTAGAAAGACTTGACCTAATGGATCAAGCCATTAAAAGTGTAGTGGGAAGCAGGGGAAGATTGCACTTATTGCTGCTACTTTGAGTCTCTGGCCTGCGTGTGCGCACATCCCAGTGTGTTTTTGCTTGTGTGCATGTCCGGGAAGCCAAATGTTGTGAGGGGACATGCATGCAAGATTTCAGTGATTTTTTTTGCTTCCATGCATGCACAGAAGCAAAAACATGCTGGGATGCGCATGCATGCACGCCAGAAACCCAAAGCTGTGCACACAACTCAACTTTTACTACTGGTGTGGCGTCCTTTACCAGTAGGAACCTGCTAGTTTGTACCTTTGCAAGATTTTCAAGATTCTGCAGGATTAGCCCTGAAGAAAAAGAGCTCTGATAGGTCATGGGATCCGTTCGATGTCTGCCACATCATTTTGGATGAATTGCAAGGATGTTTAGCTAAGAAAGTTGGTTAACCTGAACAGATCAAGTGATAAACAGACAGAAGTGACTAGATCTAAGACAAAACGAGAATCCGCTTCTGGATTTAGAACATTAGGATTGAATCTGTAAGCAATTGGATTTGATGGAAATAAATGAGAAGATGAATTTTACCGAATAGAAACATTTTTGATAAAGGCAATACAGGTGGTCCTTCACTTACAATAGTTTGTTTGAAGTTACAACGGCACTGGAAAAAATGACTTATGACTACTTTTCACACTTAATTGTGACAACCCTATAGTCACATGATCAAAATTCAAATGCTTAGTAACTGGTTCATATTTATGACACTTGCATTGTCCTGGGATCATGTGATTCCACTTGGCAAACTTCTGACAAGCAAAATCAATGGGGAAGGCAGACTCATTTAACAACTGAGTTACTAACTTAGGAACTATAGTGATTCATTTAACAACTGTGGAAAGAAAGGTTATAAAATGGGGCAAGACTCACTTAACAAATATTTCACTTAACAACAGAAATTCTGCCTGTAAAGTAATTGCTGGCTTGTCCACTATGAAAGGAACAAGAAAAAAATAACCTATTACTTCTAATTGACACAATAATGGATAGGTTTTAATAGTGGAAGACATAACAAATCAATTTGGTCAAATATTAATCCAGATTATAATAGCAAATCAAATAATAAACATAAAAGAATATTTAGATACAACACTGTTTGCAAAATTCACACAATAAAAAGAGAAGCTATTAATAAACCAATTACTGAAGAGGTAGCAAAAGAAACAATGCACTTGTTGAAATTGAACAAATCTCCAGAATCACAAAGACTATAGCTATGTAGTACAGGAAAGTTTAATTAAGCCATTAACGCAGGTAATGAATGAGGTTCAACATCAATTAATTTTTTTGTCCTGAAAGGAAGTTTCAATTTCTTTGATTTATAAAGGAAGAAATGTTTAGAGTTGAATAGACATTTCATTACTTGATCTGAATTATGAGCTTTTTTTGGCAATACTTGCAAAAAGACTAAATGATCTTCTTGATGAATTGATACACTCCACTATGGATTTGAAGAGCGGGAAATATAAGACATATTTTGATACTGATAAAAAAAGAAAGAAAGTGACCACAATTTTCCAGATGTAGAGAATGACCTTAATATAAATTTATGAATCTGGAAAAGATGAATTAGGGTATGAGCTTCTTATATGGATACAGAATTTCAAAATTAGAGTTAGAGGTATAACAAGCAGGAAGAGGGAGATTATGATCCCACTATATAGAGCGCTGGTGAGACCACATTTGGAAGACTGTGTTCAGTTCTGGAGACCTCACCTACAAAAAGATATTGACAAAATTGAACGGGTCCAAAGACGGGCTACAAGAATGGTGGAAGGTCTTAAGCATAAAATGTATCAGGAAAGACTTCATGAACTCAATCTGTATAGTCTGGAGGACAGAAGGGAAAGGGGGGACATGTTCGAAACATTTAAATATGTTAAAGGGTTAAATAAGGTCCAGGAGGAAAGTGTTTTTAATAGGAAAGTGAACACAAGAACAAGGGGACACAATCTGAAGTTAGTTGGGGGAAAGATCAAAAGCAACGTGAGAAAATATTATTTTACTGAAAGAGGAGTAGATCCTTGGAACAAGCTTCCAGCAGACGTGGTTGGTAAATCCACAGTAACTGAATTTAAACATGCCTGGGATAAACATATATCCATCCTAAGATAAAATACAGAAAATAGTATAAGGGCAGACTAGATGGACCATGGGGTCTTTTTCTGCCGTCTATCTTCTATGTTTCTAAGTCAAAATACTCCTCAAAGTTCCAATTTATTGCCAGAGCCATCCTGGTACCTCCACTGGGAAACCTGAATCTGAGTTTCCCACCCAGTTGAAAATTCACATCACTAGTTCCCCACCCACAAACCTGTCATGTTGGCCACTCAGATTGTGTCAGCATGGTCTCCTTCTGCTTCCGCCCAGGTGGGTGGGCATAAGATGGCCTTGAACCACTCGAAAGAATGCTTTGTGGCTGCATCTGTTCCCTCATGAAAATCACCCCTCCCAAGTTCCCATAAACATCAGGCCGGCAAGCCATTAATTTATCACCAACTTCTGCACTGGCTTGACATCCACTCTCTTATTCAATTAAGCGTTGTGGCTTGATGGTAAAGTTTCCAGTTTGGGAGGCTAAATCTTCCCTTCTTCCTGTGGTCTTGTAATGGTTTTGTTTTGATCCTTGCTTTTCTTTTTGCCCAGTTTCTTCTGAACATTTGTCCAATCCATATTTATTTTATTTTATTTATTTATTGGATTTGTATGCCGCCCCTCTCCGTAGACTCGGGGCGGCTAACAACAGTAATAAAAACAGCATATAACAATCCAATATTAAAACAGTTAAAAACCCATTATTATAAAACCAAACATACATACAGACATACCATGCATAAAATTGTAAAGTCCTTAGGGGGAAAGAGTATCTCAGTTCCTCCATACCTGGCGGCAGAGGTGGGTTTTAAGAAGCTTACGAAAGGCAAGGAGGGTGGGGGCAATTCTAATCTCTGGGGGGAGTTGGTTCCAGAGGGCCGGGGCCATGACAGAGAAGGCTCTTCTCCTGGGTCCTGCCAAGCGACATTGTTTAATTGACGGGACCCGGAGAAGGCCAACTCTGTGGGACCTAACTGGTCGCTGGGATTCGTGTAGCAGGCTGAGGTTTTTCTTTTCTTTTCTCAGATTGCTTCATTGGCTGCATCTCTTTGCCTTGCCCCACTCCCCCAGTTCAATCCCAGAAGGTTTAGGACATTTTGCCTCTGCCAGTTGGATGAAGCTCTTTCTTCCGCAGTGGCCAAAAGGCTCTGGCTGAATGTGGACTTTTGTGACGAAAGGGCTGGGGCCAATAGCTAGGGGCCTTTGGGCGAGGGAGATAATGCAGCGGCCGATCAGCTGCTGCAGAAGAAAGAGCTTCATCCAACTGGGGGAGGCAAAAAATCCCATCCCCTTCCCAGATGCCTTTAGATTTGGTCAATGATGGTGAACCCTTTCGTTATAGAGTGCCCAAAAGGTCATGTGCACGCTTGTCGGGGCCGTGCTCCAGAAAAGCCAAACTTCCACCCCTGTCTTGGTTAAAAGTGGTGTTCCCCAAGGCAGCGTACTAGGACCTACTCTATTCATTCTCTATATCAACGACCTCTGCGATCATATCACAAACAACTGTGTTCTTTTCGCCGACGATGTAAAACTTTTCAGCACCATGGACAACACATCTCCTCTCCAAAAAGACCTTGACTTTGTCTCAGATTGGTCTAACACCTGGAAACTTCAAATATCAACCAGCAAATGTCCTACCTTCCACATCGGCAAAAAGAATCCGAACCTCATATATAAACTGAATAAACAAAATCTCACAACCAACCCCCACTCAGTAAAAGACCTTGGAATACTAATATCAAATGATCTAAGTGCCAAAGCCCACTGCAACAATATCCCCAAAAAGGCTTCTAGAGTTGTTAACCTGATCCTACGCAGATTCTGCTCCGGCAATCTCACACTACTCACCAGAGACTACAAAATTTTTGCCAGACCCTTTCTTGAATACAGTTCATCTGTCTGGACCCATACCACATCTCGGACATCAACACCCTTGAAAATGTCCAAAGATACTTCACCAGAAGAACCCTTCACTCCTCCACTCGATACAGAATACCCTACGAAAGCAGACTATCAATCCTAGGTCTAGAAAGCTTAGAACTATGATGCCTAAAACACGATCTAAGTATTGCCCACAAGATCATATGCTGCAACATTCTACCTCTCAATAACTACTTTAGCTTCAATCACAACAACACAAGAGCACGCAACAGATTCAAACTTAATATTAACTGCTCCAAACTAGACTGCAAAAAATATGACTTCAGCAATCGAATTGTCGAAGTGTGGAACTCATTACCTGACTCAGTAGTGTCAACCCCTAACCCCCAACATTTCTCCCTTAGACTCTCCGCGATTGATCTCTCCAGGTTCCTAAGAGGTCAGTAAGGGGCATGCATAAGTGCACCAGTGTGCCTTCCGTCCCCTGTCCAATTATCTCTCCTTCTGGGTTCTAGCATGCATGCACACTCGACAATCAGCTAACCAGCGTGCATGCGCAGGCCGGTTTTTGGCACTGCTGCACACGTGAAGGGATCACACTCCAGAAAAGCCAAACTTCTGAGTTCTCACACAAATGCCCACCCAACAATCATCTCGCTGGTGGGCGCATGCACACACCAGTTTTGGGCAGTGCCACATGTGCGAAGCACAGCTTATCGTCATGTGCGCATGTATGCCAGAAACACAAAAGACAAACAGGTGAAGCTGCTGGGCGACATGGCTTCATGTGCCATTTTGGGCACATGGGCCATAGGTTCGCCATCATGGGAATAGGTCATTAGCAAGTTCAATTAATAAGAGTAAGGCTTGGATAATGAGATGGAAGGAACCATGCCCAAGGAAGCAAAATGCTACTTCCAGCAAAGAATGAGCTTTAACAATTACTACCAAAACTTTTTATGCAATTAAAAATTAATTGTAAGAGAAGGACAGGTAGAGCCTAAGGTCGGAATCAAGAGAGGAATTAGACTGGAATCATTACATCACCACAAGTGCTCTAAGTCCAACTCTTCTTGAATTTTGTTTACACCTATCTAATGCCAAGTTAGCATTGCTTGTTGACTAGTTGACTAGATTTATGTGTATAGGGCCGAACAATAAATCAGCTTAACTGGAATTTAGCATGTGGTTCTTCATGCCTGATATTAATTTAGCAAACAAAATATTTATTTAAAAACACACTTCTGAATTTGGAAAATATAATAGTGGACATTTCAAGATGGGATAAAATTCAGGTTGTCCTAGTTTGGAAGGATAACAGCAGTAAAAAGGAAAGTTTAACTTAGATTTTTGAAGCTGGATTGCTTCAATGGTAGAAACTGGACTTCCAAAAAGTCTTTGGCTTGATACAAATAGAGAGAATTGCAAGGTGTATTAAAAAAGCTCAGTCATTTGAAAATGTTATTTTTATGATGGGAAATCTACACATAAATCTGATCAGGGGAAGGGGAATAATTTGTATGAATTTAATTTTTAATAAGATGGAAATGATATACTGTACTTCCAAAATTCTTTCCTTTAAATGGCCAAAGCTACCTTGTTGATTTTTAGTGGCTACAAATAAGCAATAAAACCAAAAGAAATTACAAACACATTGAGGAATACTGATTTGATTGAGTTTGAAAAAAATGATCATAGAAAATGTAGATAATTTATACAGATTTTCCAGCTGCTATTGAAGTATGATTGGGAAAGTGAACGTTTAAAAAGCTGTGATTAAAGGGATACAGAATTTAAACAGAAGAGCTGACATGCAGCAATGAGATTATCAGTAGAAGAAAAATGTCAATTTCACATCAAATATTATACTTAGGAAAATCTGATATGACATTTCCTAACATTTCCTGTGTACTAATGGGAGGGGAAAAAAAGCAATTTATTTTCTAAAAATGTTAGAAAAGTAATGATCAAGTTGGATTATTTTTCTTATATTTAGTGGCAAATGATAAAACCTATTATTATAAAACTGAGCAATATTTGAAACAATTTTTAAAATGATTTTTCTGTTCTATCTAATGCGTTCTTATTAAATATTATTAAAGATTTGTACAGACTATACAGAAGTGGCTTGGGTAATAGCTGCTAGGGTGTTATATTCTTCTTCTTGATTATTATGAACAATAATTTCCCATAGAAAAATGGCAAAATAGGTTTATAAAACTTTATGTCTGAAAAATAAATCTGATATAGAATTTGTCTCAATGTGGAAACCGTTTCTGCAGTGTATTCTAATACAGTGTTTCCCAACCTTGGCAACTTGAAGATATCTGGACTTCAACTCCCAGAATTCCCCAGCCAGCGAATGTTGGCTGGGGAATTCTGGGAGTTGAAGTCCAGATATCTTCAAGTTGTCAAGGTTGGGAAACACTGTTCTAATAAATGGGTTTGTACCACAGCCACCCTTGTGTACCACATCCATCCTTTGGAAGGATAACAGTTGTAAAAAGGAATGTTTAACTTAGATTTTTGAAGCTGGATTGCTTCAATGGTAGAAACAGGACTTTCAAAAAGTCTTTGGCTTGATACAAATAGAGAAAATTGCAGAAACCCTTGTGTTTCCTTCTAACAAAAAATTACAATATCTCACTTTTTAATGTTTTGTTAAACTCACAGATTATTCAAATTTAGCTAGAAATCATTGCAATTCTATAATTTATATCCCCAATAAATTTGGTGCTAAAATCACTGGGAACAGAGATTTAGTCTTCCAAGCTTTTGGACTCATTTTGGAGTTCATTTTTACTGAACTTCTCTCTAGCATAGAAATGTGAAACCCATGGTGTCGTGTTGACATCATGTGACTTCCCCCCTGTGCTAAACTAGGGGTGGGCATGGCCAGTGTGTGACACATACGGCCTACAAATTTGACACCTCTGCTCTAACAGACTGTGCTAGAGAGAAGTTTATTTTTTATTTTATTTATTTTTATTTTTATTTATTCATTTGTCCAATACACAATACATATGGAAGAGAATAGACATGAAGTAATATATATAAAGATAATATGTAAAAATAGAGGAGAAGATATATGAAAGGAAGAAAATATATATGATATATGAGATAAAGGAAAGACAATTGGACAGGGGATGAAAGGCACACTAGTGCACTTATGTACGCCCCTTACTGACCTCTTAGGAACCTGGAGAGGTCAATCGTGGATAGTCTAAGGGAGAAATGTTGGGGGTTAGGGGTTGACACTATTGAGTCCGATAATGAGTTCCACACTTCGACAACTCGATTATTAAAGTCATATTTTTTACAGTGAAGTTTGGAGCGGTTAATATTAAGTTTGAATCTGTTGTGTGCTCTTGTGTTGTTGCGGTTGAAGCTGAAGTAGTCATTGACCGGTAGGACGTTACAACATATGATCTTGTGGGCAATACTTAAATCGTGTTTTAGGCGCCGTAGTTCTAAGCTTTCTAGATGCAGGATTGTTAGTCCCTGAGGATCGGCTCCAGGACGAGTCTGAAGCTTGGAAGACTAAACCTGGAGACCAACTCAGATTGGATTTCAAAAATTTCCCAGATCCAATCTCATTAAACCTCATCAAAATTTATTTCCCAACCCAGCTCTCTCAGCCTTTGGTAGAATTGCCCGACAAGCATTGCAGTCCTGCTCTGAAGCCCAGCAACTGGGTTGCATCAATGTTATATTGAATCAGGTAGATCTTGAATACAGCACGTAAGTAGAAGTCATTTCATGTTCCAAGCCATCACTTTTTCCCTTTCTGCGGTTCACCCTTGCGAAAAATTCTTCATTCTTCCTTCCACCTAATGCTGACAAATGTGCCTTACTCAAATGATAGACCGCATCCAAGACAGCAAGGTCATTAAACAGCAATGAGAGCAAGCAGCCACCAACTGCCACCCTCTTTAGCATTAACAACGCTTTCTTCAGCACTTCCATCCACCTTCAGAGGACCGACATGGCTTGTGCATCAGGAAATGAAGTGCTTTGGGGAAGCACTGCAAACATGCTAGTGAGAATAGCAAGAAGAATATGTCTGGTGTCTCATGAACAACATTCTAGTCATTGTTCTTTCCAAGGTCTCCAAAACTGGAAGTCAAGTCAAAGCTGGGAGCCACCTTGAAGACTGGAGACATAAGGGCCCACAACCAGACTGTCGGTCCAAGAAAAATCAAGTTATTATGCTTTCTTGTAGTCCTGGTGGAGACCTATAGAGCAGTGATTTTCAACCTTTTTTGAGCCGCGGCACATTTTTACATTTACAAAATCTTGGGGCATACCACCAACCAAAATGACACAAAATGACACTCTAACACAATACATATTATACAATATAGATATAACATTGTGATGCATTGTGATGCATTGTATATCACTCTCTGCGGGGGCCTCTTATAAAAAGAAAAAGGTCAAATATCTATATACACCATCAGAATAGACATAACCAGCCGAGGCAACATTTACCTCCAGTCCTGACCAGGATTAGAAATCAGGACCATGGGAAAGAGTAGCAGCTTCAACTACTCGCCGCGGCCACACAATGACAAGTGCATGGCAGCCCAAGCAGGGACCTTCCTGGGTGTGGATGAGAGGCGGCCTGCTATTGGTTCATCGCTAGTGAACCTAGTAGGTGATTGGTCACTGAGCATTCCCTGTACCTCCACGCTTCCTGTCGCTGATAGCTGGAGGGATTGTGAGGGGAATGTTTATGTTCGGATAGAGGCAACTGGCAGCGGGCCGGATAAATGGCCTTCATGGGCCATATCCGGCACGCAGGCTGTAGTTTGGGGACCCATGTTTAATTTCCCCACAGCACACCTGACCATGTCTCACGGAACACTAGTGTGCCGCGGCACACTGGTTGAAAAACACTGCTATAGAGGAATATACTGTATATGTTTGCCTAGAACAGCACAACAGAAGCGCCAGGTGAAATGGAGTAGCTAGCTTCTTTTTGTACTGTCTAGAGCAGTGATGGCAAATCTATGGCACATATGCCACAGATAGCACGTGGAGCCATATATAAGGGCACAAGGTATTGCCCTGTCAGCTCTAGCCTGCATGTGTGCTCTGGCCAGCTGATTCTCAGCCTTCTATTCGTCTATTTTGCTCTCCCCAGGTTTCAGGAAAGCCCCCCGAAGCCTGGAGATGGCAAGAAATGGCCCATCCAGAAGTTCACTTGTGTGCAGCACCCCCAGCCTCCTTTTCTCTGTCAGAGGTCTGCAGGAAGTTCTTTGGCTTTGAACAGTTCCAGCCAGGCCTCCCACACCTCAGCCCATTCTTCTGCAGCCAGCAAGGCTTTTCTGAAAGCCTCTGCAGCTGATACCAGAGGTCCAGATGGATCCGGAGTTCTGTTATCGGCTACAAAGGTGTTCAGGAAAGCCTTGCAGGCCGCAGAAGAAATGGTTTGAGATGTTGGAGGCCTGGTTGCAGCTATCTGAAGACATTCACAGAAGACAATTAATCAGCCTCTTTAGTTAGCTAAAAAGTTCACAAGTCTTATATATTGGATTCCCATAAATAGGACTCCAAATTCTTTCACAATGGCTTCTTAGCTTTTTTGCAATAAAGTCAACCAATCAGAAGTTCTTACATTTGTGCATGCTTGGTTGTTGCTTCTAATTCAGACTATCAGGAAGACGCTTAGTACAGTGGGGGTGAACCTTTTTTTCCTCGGGTGCCAAAAGAGTGATTTCACATGTTATTGTGCATGCATGAGTGCCCACACCCATAATTTAATGCCTGGAGAGGGCAAAAACAGCTTTCCCCACCTCCCGGAGGCCCTCTGGAGGCCGGAAAGAGCTTGTTTCCAAACTTCTGGTGGGCCCAGTGCGCTTGTGCTTTGCTCTCCCCAGGTTCCAAAGGCTTCCCTGGAGCCACAGGAGGTTAAAAACGCCCTCACCTATCCCCCCTGGAGGCTCTCTGGAAGCCAAAAGTGCCCTCCCAGAGCCTCTGTGCAAGCCAAAAATCAGCTGGCCAGCACACACATGCACATTGGAGCTGAGCTAGGGCAACGGCTCGTGTGCCAGCAGATATGGCTCCGCGTGCCATCTGGGGCACCCGTGCCATTGGTTCGCCATCACTGGCCTAGTAAGTTCACTAGACACTACTGCTTTGTGCTGGAGAAAACCACCCAGGAGAACCTACAAAGAGCAGAAAACAGCAATGAAGATAATAAGCCATATGATGAACAATTGATCCTAGTTCCTTTAATTTCTTTATTTGCTCTAATCTTCTTTAATAAAAATTCTAATGTAAAAATAAATAGCAGAGGTGATAAGGGTCATCCTTGATGGATCCCTTTTGTTATTTCAAATGGTTTTGTGATGTCTCTGTTTATTATTATGTTTGCTTTTTGAGTAGAATATACAGTCTCTATCATTTGTTCAAATCTCTTTCCGAATTTTATTTTTTTGATCTGTCTAATTATGTATTTCCAATTTAAATTGTCAAAACCCTTTTTGCACATCCAGAGAAACAAGTGCAACTTGTTTCTCTGGATGCGCTTCATAATATTCTAAAATAATATATACACTCTTGTATTATCTTTAATTTGTCTCATTGGTTGAAACTGTTTTGATCGAGGTGTATTATATCATTTAATTTTTTTCATTCTTCCAGCTATAATATTTATGAAAATTTTATAATCTATATTTAAAAGTGAAATTGGCCTATAGTTTTGGATTTAACTTTCATCCGCACCTGCTTTCTTAATAATTGTAATGTGTGCATCTCTTCATGAGTGAGATACAGTATTTTGGCTTCTAATAACACCTCATTATAGAATTCTATCAGTACTGGTTTTACTAGTTTCTGTGTATTTTTAAAGAATTCACTTGGTATACCATCTGGCCCTGGGGTTTTATTGTTTTTCTGTTTTTGGATTGCTTCCCTTAATTCATTTACTGTTATCTCTTTATTTAACATCTCTCCTTTTTCTTCTTCTTTTATCCTAGATTCTTATTTTAAATAATCATTCCCCCGCCCAAAACCATTTCTTCTTTTCTATATGGGTTCTCAAAATAGTTAATTAAAATCTTCTAAATTCCTTATTTTGCAAATTCCCTCTTTCGTCTTGCAGGTAGTGAATTATTCTATTTCCCTTTTCCTTTTTTAATTTATAGGACAGCCACCTTCCTGGCTTGTTAACATTTTGAAAAAGGTGTTGGTTCATACATTTGTTGTTATTTACATATTACATATTAATTTGTGCTTACTCTGTGCTAACAATTCGACAATTTGCTCATTACCTGGTTTAATTTGAAGATTCCTTTCCAGTTGACCTATTTCTTTCATTAAAATATTCTGTTGTTTTTGTTTTCTCCTTTTTGACATGTAAGATATTGTTATTCTTCTTGTATAAGCTTTTAGGGTATCCCACAAATTTTGTAAAGAGGGATGTCATTTTTTATTTATATCAAGAAATATAGTCAATGCCTTTTTAATTCTCTGAAGATACTCCTCCTCCTGTAGTATCTGTGGATTCATAGTTCACCTTTCATGTTTCTTTCTTTTTGACCTTTTCATATTATCTTCAGGGGGTTATAATCTGACCACATATATGGATTGATCACTTTATTTATCATTTTACTTAATTCTTTATTGGCCCGTACCATATCTATTCTCAAAAAATATTTGTGGGGATTCTAGTAAAAAGTATAGTTTTTTCTGTTGAGATTTGATGCCCTCCACATATCTATTAAGTTCAAATTTTTAGTCGCATCGGGGGAAAAAATCAGTAATACATTTATTTTATTTTATTTTTGTTATCACTCATATAATCTTTTTTGATATTTACTCTCCCATTGTAGTCTTCTACAATACATATATTCCTACAATTTATTTCAATATTTTTTTCATGGATTTGTTTTTTTGTTTGGGGCATATATCTTAACCAATAGCAGTGGTCGGTTCTGTCTGGTTTGGACCGGTTCACCTGAACTGGTAGCAAACAGCTAGTGACATCATAATGATGTCGTGGAACCAGTTCAATTGGGGCCGGTCCATGGAGGCTGCCATATTTTGTTCTGAATATTTTTGAAACAAGAAGGCAAGAAAAGTCATAAAAATGGGGCAAACTCATTTAACAAATGTTCCCCTTAGCAACATAAATTTGGGGTTCAATTGTGGTAATAACTCAAGGACTACCTGTACTGGTTCAGTCTTTAATGTTTTTTTTAAATAGCAGTGACTAAGACACAGTTTGGCTTGTACTGCACAGTTGTTCCTGCTTTTTAAACACAATAGAAATAGCGAAGCTACAAAGACTGATAAAACGTAGCATGAGATTTTATTTTATTTTATTCACCATGCCTTATTTAGATCAGTCTTCCCTGCAAATCCTCATGTTTCTCCTTTGCATGTGGTCTAGACATCACAGCAGGTGTAATCCAAACTATTTGGAGGGCAGAGGTTGGGCAAAAAAGTTAGAATAAGGATGGCTTCAGATGTTATCTATATTTGGAATCTATTCTCCTAACATATACACACAGCTATCATTATTCTTCCTCTAATGTCCTTCCACGAGGCACCAAAGGTTGGAGCAGGATATCCGACAAAACACAATCTATGCCTCTTTTGGGCTATTGGCCTAATATTAGATATGGTTAGATATAGCATCTTGCTGATAACAACCAATTCTTCTATCCCTTAAATTATAAGGCAGATAGATAGATAGATAGATAGATAGATAGATAGATAGATAGATAGATAGATGGATGGATGGATGGATGGATGGATGGATGGATGGATGGGATAGGATAGGATAGGATGGTAGGTAGGTAAGTAGGTAGATAGGCAGACAGACAGACAGAATAGATAGGATAGCATAGGTAAGTAGGTAGGTAGATGGATAGATAGATGGATGGATGGGTGAATGGGTTGGTGGATGGATGGATGGATGGATGGATGGATGGATAGATAGATAAATGGGATAGGTAGGTAGATAGAAAGATGGATAGGATAGGATAGGAAGGCAGGTAGATAGATAGACAGACAGATGAGAGGGAGGGAAGGGAAGAGAGAGAGGGAGGGAGGGAAAAAGAGGGAGGGAGAGAGAAGAAGGAAGGGAGGGAGGGAGGGAGGGAGGGAGAGAGAGAGAAAACAGTGCCAGAAAATGTGTATGTAGGTTGTCTGATATTGTGACCATATCAAACCCTAATTATTGGCAATTAACCAAACTGAACACTCACAAAAATGTGTTTACTGTGCAAATGTAGCTACTGGGTTTGTAGCTGACCTGATAAGCATTGATGTACAAATAAAACCATGAAGAAATATGGCCCAATGATCTGGTTAAGTAAGCATATCACACGCCTTGAATCATACTAGGGTATTTTTGCCTATATGGATTTTCCTGCATGCTGCCGTCAAGGGCCCTGCATTAGATTATTTCCTTTTAATAGGAGTTCCCGAAAGCTGTACAGGAAAGATCTGGATGTCAGCCTTCGTTGATCATGATGGCTATATTCTCACAACATACCCTAATCAGGCCAAGTAAAGTCTAAGCAGCTGCATTCACACACAATGCTGAGCTTAGTTTTCAAACCTGATTAGTGTTTAATCCTTGACGTATTTTGTGAACCCTGAGCATTTTATTAGTTTAAGTTACAATGTGTTGCGCAAAGCCAGAACATAAGTTAATTCAGTAACCGGATTACACAGGTGGTGCCTGAAGACTGCCAAGAAACAAAATCAATTGCCCTCTATGGGAATTTTTATGAACATGTGAACAGTGAAAGTGGGCAGATGATAGAATCCACTTGCAGCTTCGCATGGTGCTTTCTTTCTCCTCCTCATGTGCACTTGGCTCTCCGTGGAATCTTTACAGAGCAAAGAGAATGCTTTGGAACAAGGAGACAAGCCACTGCAATGGCAAATGTATATGGAGATTCTCAGTCATCCAGGTCATGGTTGTCCCAAAGATGATTTTTTCAAGAGGCAAGTGAACTTTAATCATCATCATCCATCATTGTCAGAATATTTCAATGCAAGTGAATGGCCTGTAACCATGATGTAAGCCATAATCAGCATGTAATATGGATTTGCTAACAATGGGTTATGCTGCAACCTGATTGGCTGTAACCTATGTAATAGGAGTAACACCCTTGCATAGGTGTGATTTGTTACAGTGGTTTGTTATAGTGAGTGGTTTGTAGAGAGTGGTTTGTACAGAATGGTTTGTGCTGAGTGGTTTGTTACAGTGGTGGACTTCAATTAGGTATAGTGGTTAACTGTGGCTAATTGGTGGGTTAACTTCCGCATGCACAAAACTCTCCCAACCACCACCACCACCACCACCACCACCACCACCACCACCACCACCACCATCATCATCCCAACAACAACAGCAGCAACCAGAACAGAACAGTTGAAGGGACCTTGGAGGTTTTCTAGTCCAACCCCCTGCTTAGGCAGGAAACCCTACACCACTTCAGACAGATGGTTATCCAACATCTTCTTAAAAACTTCCAATATTGGAGCATTCACAACTTCTGGAGGCAAGTTGTTCCACTGATTAATTGTTCTAACGATCAGGAAATTTTTCCTGATAGATGGATTGATGCATGCATGTGCAATAAGCAAATCTCATGTTGGCGCATGCACTCCATTGCTGGTCAGCTGGAGTGGCGCACTTAGCTCAATTTCCACTACTGGGGCGGCATCGCCCCCGGGAGCAGCCTGCCCTGAGTGTGAGAGCTGAAGAAGCTTCTTGGATGAGAAGGGAAATGCCTTCAAAGAAAAACCAGAAAAGTCCAGTTGCCTCTTGAAAAAGCAGCTTTGGGATATCCTTACATTGATGCGAAGTTGAGATGAATTCTTCTATAGAACCTGGGTGGTGCAGTGGTTAGAGTGCAGTACTGCAAGCTACTTCTGCTTATCACAGGCTGCCAGCAGTTTGGCAAATCAAATCTTAGTAGTCTCAAGGTTGACTCAACCTTCCATCCTTCCAAGGTTGGTAAAGTGAGGACCCAGATTGTTGGGGGCAACATGCTTACTCTCTGTAAACCACTTAGAGAGGGATGTGAAGTGATACATAAGTCTAAATGCTAATGCTAATGGTTTGATGATTCCTTACTTTCCCATTTTAACCTCTTCTTCTTGGCACTTCGTTTCACTGATTTAAAAATATTATTAAAAACATTGAGATTGAGATCTCAATGTTGTTGCCGCACTGAATCTGGTCAATCCATAAACATCTTGGATGAACAAGGAATTCCTCAGAATCTCATTGGGAGTGCCCAAAGACAGCCCTACCAATTGTTCTGATCCTGGCCCTCTAAAAGTGATCCCAATCTCAGAAATCACTTATTTTTCTTTTAAAAATATTTTTATTAATTTTCCACTTTTAAAAAGAAAACACAAAAATAAGTACAGAAGAAAATCAAAGAAATTTTAATTAATAATAGCATATACAGATATTAGCATTATATTAGCATTAAAGTCACTGTATTTATATCATATTAATTATATACTAGACTATAATTTGTCTCAAGTATATAAATTAGTACATTTTTTTCCATTAACAAAATAATTTCATATATACTTCAATGATTTATTTGGAATCAAGCATACATGCAAGTTTTAAACATCAAGAAACAAACATCACAGAAGCAAACATTATCTCTGTATAATTAAGTGTGCCAGAATTCATTCTTTATCCGCATTCCCGAGATAAACTCAATTATTTTTACTTTTCATAAATCTTCTTACCAAAGCATTTCCAAGCACAGCATTCAACAGTGATGACAGGTTTGAAGCAAGAATCATGGTTTTAAAGCTTTGTTCCAGCACACCCTCATTTTTATGTCTCTTCCAAAGAATGGCCACTTTCCCATAATCCCATTCCTTTATGTTGCCTGGAAGTGACATCACACCTCAAAGAACTAAGTTTTGAATTAATACCTTTTATTCTGGAGCGCCTCTCACCTTCGAAGCATTCTTCGATAGCGAGGATTTATCCAATTGTCTTCCACTAACATGTCTTCCTCACTGTCTGACTGGGACCACTCATCCAATGTCACATCAGCCCCCTTAGGCTGACTCTCTGCTTCAACTGGCAAACCCCCTGATCCAGGGTATCCAGAAGGGCCTGGCTCATGCTCCTCAGAATCTGACATGCCCTGAGGTGGACAAGGAGCATTCACAACACCAATGAATATGATAATAGAGGATGGTGCTTTGCTTTTCAGCAGGCCCATTCCCTATTTATTAAACAATTAAATAAAAATAGGTAAGACAAAGGGCTTGGAGGAAATCAAGGGAGATGTTTTAGGGTACTTCCAGGACCATGGAGTTGCCTAACTCTGACATGGTGTCCTTGTGGCTTATTCACAGCAAACATCAATCAGTACCATGGACAGCTCTCAAAGCCTTCCGCTGAAATCTCTTAAGGGAAACAAGTCCTATCTACAGAAGATTAAGGTCAACTGGGGTCTTGGTTGGTTGGTTAGAGCTTGAATGAGAGCCCAATATCTTATAAATAATTTCATGCAGTGACATGCTTATGGCTGGGAGATAAATGAAAGTATGAGGAAGTTACCACTCTTCCATTAGTGGGCATGGTTGAATTTTTCCATCTCTGTGCATGTAGCAATTTAACCACAGTAATCAATAGATGCCACCTTGAGTTTCTTGGCCCTCCTTGTGAGCCTTTGACTTATTCTCAGGTCAGATATCCACTGCTAGGAAAGGAAGGATGTGCAAGATACAGTATAGTTAATTAAACACCTGATTAAATTTGGCAGCAGCTGCTGGCCCTGATTGGAAAAAAACAAGGGAAAGAACAGGACTGCTGCTGATGTTGCAGTTGGGAAGCTGGCGATGCTAGGATTATTTTGGGGAGAGGGGGAATAAATCCTCCACTTCAGCATTCTTTCTTAATGACCCATTTGTTTCTTGGCTCACTAACATTTTAGGAGATAAGGGAGTTGCCACGAACCACAGCTGTAGAGTTATTCCTTCCAGCGTACTAAGAATTTGCCAATATCTCTCTTTTTCCTTCTCACCAGGTTAGAATAATAATAATAATTTAATAATAATTTATTACACTTGTATGCCACCCCTCTCTGAAGACTCGGGGCGGCTCACAACAACAATAAACAATGCAATGCAAATCTAATGATTAAAAACTATAGCTAAAAACCCACTATCATTAAAACAATCAAAATTACACAATCATCACCATACATAAATGTTACTAGTCAGAGAGGGGATATATTAATTACCCCTGGCCCTCTAGAATCTAGTATTTACTAAAAAAGTAAGGTAAAATTTGTGTAATTTACTGCACCGAAAAAGAGTTGGAAATCACTGCTTCCCTGCCTTTCCCTTTCCATTACTTCATATTTCTTTCCTCTTTCTTTTCCCTTCCCACTTTCCCTTTGTTTCTTAGTATTTTATGTTCTAACTTTAAAAAAAAAAGGGGGGGGGAGGCATGACACTTTGATTGTGGGGTTCAGGGTTGCCATCTTTCATTTTTTTATACCTCTGGGATGTCCCTGTTGCTGGACCTGCCAAAATGGGAGAAAGAGGGTCATTTTATAGCAGGAGTCCTCAAACTTAGCCACTCTTAAGACTTGTGGCTTTCAACTCCCAGAATAAGAAATAATATTTGATGGAAGAGTTATGATTCTGAGTCCTCTTGGGAACTCTTTCTTTCATTCATGTAAATGAGGTATGGTTCCATTCCAAGGAAAGATTGTACTGTGGATTTTTTAATATATTTTAAAAGAAAAGCCTCGTGAACATTTGAATGAAAAGGGTATTTGGGGGAGACTAAAAACCACACATACTGGAAAAACCCCATACCAATGTGGACTAAAAATCCAGAAAAGAGGCGCAATAGAGAGAGAGAGCTGCTGTCAGAAGATTAGCTCTAGTTTTAGATAGAAATCATTTCTTTTTAGATCTATTTTATCCAGTTACTGGGAGTGTGATGTATAAATTTTGGGCATTAATGCATAAAACATAACATTTTGCATAATACCTTATACACTCATAAATAAGCTGAGAATTTTAGGTGCCAAAATACATTAAAAAATGGGTTTACATTATCTGCAGATGGGCTTATTTATATGCATATACATTAGTATTTCTTAAAATGGCCTGTCTTTCCCATATATAAAAAATCTGTAGAAAAGGTTACAGGTAATTCTCGACATATCGCCATGACAGAGCCTACCCATCACGCTCATATGTCATGACAGTTATAAAACGGATTGATTACATGATTGACCTGCTATTGTGCTCTCCTTTGTAGCAGTCATTAAGAATGTGGTTGTTTATTTATTTATTATTTATTTATTTAGTTGGATTTATTTGCCGCCCCTCTCTTGGTTGCTGCTAAGTGAATGCTGAAGTCATCAAGGGAACCCACACTTTGCTAAGCCTCAGTTTTGTATTGAAAGTAGGTTCTGGTTTCCAGCAAAAATGTGGTACCTAAATGATAACATGACTACAGGATGCAGTGAATGGCTGCAAATGCCGCCATGTTGCCGAGTGCTTGAAGTGCAGTCACATGACCACACAGAGGGAGGGCTCAACTACGGGAACTTCAGAAATAGATAATGTTGTGGTTAGCTCTGGCCCAGCTCCTGCCCCAAGGACTGTGGATGTGGGGGAGACATCCATATGCCGCAGGCCTGTTTTGCTCCCGGTGGAATCTGATGATGAAGGCTCTTCTGACCAAGAAGACATAAGTGACAGGGAGGAGGAGAGTGGGGCAGACAGCTCAGAAGGAGATCAATTATCTAGCTCCTCCTTGGATTCGGAACAAGAGTTAATAATACAGCCACGCATGCGGAGAGTGATGCATAGGCAGCAACAATTGAGAGATTATTATCAAAGAAAACGAGGCCACCTGTGGTTTGGCCATTGTGGAGGATTATCTGATCGTTGTGTTTCATGCCTGCCTTGCTGACTTAGACCTTTCTGTGCTGATTTTACCCCACTTTGAAACTAAACCAGAGCAAAGTGTGTTTCACTTTGTGAAAGAAGAAGGACTGTGAATTGCCTCACAGCTGCAAGCTAAGTATCTCAGAGCTGATAAGGTGCTCTTTGCTATACAAAAAGAGTGCTTAATTTATTTGAATTTTCAGTATAAAGAACATTGTTTGAATTTTCAAACATGTGTGTGTCTGAAATTTGTATCTGTGAATTTTTGGGAGGATTCTACCAGAGAGCTCGACAGAACAGATAATAGCTCCCTTCTTGCAGGTAGGTCACTAACGAACCGATCATATGTGAAGAACTGCATGTAACTAAAATACTGTGGAAAATGCAGGTTGGCTTGTCATTGAGCAGTGACTTTTTCATGGTACTTAGTTAAAACAATGAGGGTTGGCTTACATTTCCTCTCTTCCAAGGAAATCTGAGCTTCTTATATTCAGAATCAGACCTTCTGAGCTAGATCCTGATGCAAGAGCCATGTTCCTGGGATCAGGCTTGGAAGAAGATGGATGCCTCTGTTGAGTCTTTGCTCTTCTTCTCTTCTCTTCCTAATTAAAGGCTAACTGGATGTAATTGCATCTGTGCATAGAAACAACTTCCATTAATCTAACCTTTGTCACCACTGAAATTTAGATTGGGTGCCAAAATGAAAGTTGATAAGAGTAAGATTTGTGACTGATAAAAGGGACGTCACTCAATGTCTCTCATGGCCATTTAGATCCAGCCACGAGAGACATTGAGAGATATGTATCGATTTTGTTAGGGTTTTAAAATTATTTTTAAACTGTTTTTTAAGTGCTGTTTTTATAATTGTTGTAAGCCACCCAGAGTCCTTGCGGAGTTGGGCAGCATAGAAATAAAATTAATAACAAACAAACAAACACTTCTTAGACCTGGATATGTTGGGTTGACGGAACCGGTCCAGAACACAAGGCAAAATATCATATAGAGAACGTTTGCCGGAACTGGGTATGTGCAATCTGATGAAAAGGACTAGGGGAGGCATGATAGCAGTGTTCCAATATCTCAGGAGTTGCCACAAAGAAGGGCAACGAATCCCAGCGGCCAGTTAGGTCCCACAGAGTGGGTCTTCTCCGGGTCCCGTCAACTAAACAATGCCGCTTGGCGGGACCCAGGAGAAGAGCCTTCTCTGTGGCGGCCCCGGCCCTCTGGAACCAACTCTCCCCAGAGATTAGAATTGCCCCCACCCTCCTTGCCTTTCGTAAGCTACTTAAAACCCACCTCTGCCGCCAGGCATGGGGGAATTAAGACTTTTTTCTCCCCCTAGGCCATTACAACTGTATACATGGTATGTTTGTATGTATGTTTGGTTTTTATATATTAAGGGGTTTTAATTTGCTTTTAGTATTGGATTTTATTGTATATTTTCATGATTGTTGTTAGCCGCCCCGAGTTTTCGGAGAGGAGCGGCATATAAATCCAATAAAACTTAAACTTAAACTTGACCCCCTTGATCACTGGGGGTTGGAGAGCAGAGTGGAATACCTTTATCCTAACAAGAACATATCAATCTTTAGATCCACAACTGGCAACAAGACAAAACTACTTTGAACAGCAGTAGTTGCAAAAAAGAACTTCTAACAGGCTACAAAGCAGGGAGTTCATGAGCCCACAGGGATATTGGCTTGGAAATCAAAAGGAAGAAGACAAAGGTGGAGTGATAGAAAAGCAAAATAGCTCCCCTGGAAGAACAAGGGAGCATGATATGTTTGCTCATTGATCTTGAAAAGCTGAACAGATGGAATGGGCTTAACAGCAATCAGGGCAATGTTACTTCTACAATTTTTTTTGCTCTGCACACATGGTTCCTTTTTGTCTCTGAAGGCACTCATGGATGACCATTGATTCAATGCTTACAAACCAGGCCAGGTATAGGAAGGTTTAGCTGTCCAGATAGATACAGATGGCCAACAAATACATATGTTGTCAATCATCCACCAACCCATAGTTATTGGGGAGAATAAAAATGAGTTGGGAAAGATGCTTCTTTCAAGGAATTCCATTCATTTGGATTCTTAAAGATATAATTGATCAGGCATAATCTGAAGGGGTCCAATGGAAGAGGCAAGTTCTATAGGCACTTATCTGCTTCCTATTTCAAATGTCAAAAGGCATTCTTATCATTTATTTTATTTAGAGCCAGCTATTGTTAGCCCTAAATAAGGCTAAATAAGATAGGCTAAATAAGGAAAACAGATACAAGAAACTCCAGTGGAATAGAATAATAGAATGGAGTGGAGTGGAAAGGAAGGGAAGAGAAGAGAAGAGAAGAGAAGAAAGAAGGGAATAGAATAGAATGGAATAGAATAATAGAGTAGAATGGAGTGGAATGGAATGGAAAGGAATGGAAGGGACGAATCCCAGCGTCCGATAAGGTCCCACAGAGTTGGCCTTCTCTGGGTCCCGTCGACTAAACAATGTTGTTTGGCGGGCCCCAGGGGAAGAGCCTTCTCTGTGGTGGCCCCAGCCCTCTGGAATCAACTTCCCCTTGTGATTAGAACTGCCCCCATCCTCCTTGTCTTTCGTAAATTACTCAAGACTCACTTATACCGCCAGGCATGGGGGAGTTGAGACACCTTTCCCTCTAGGCTTTTTTATATTTTGTTTCATGTTTGGTATGAATGTGTTGTTTGGTTTTTAAATATATGACAGGGTTTTATATGCTTCTTTTAATATTAGATTTGTTTTGTTATAATATTGTTTTTATTGTTGTGAGCCTCCCTGAGTCTTAAGAGAGGGGCGGCATACAAATCTAATAAATAATAATAATAATAATAATAATAATAATAATAATAATAATAAAAAGGAAAGGGAGGAGAGCAGAGGAGAGAATAGAATAGAAAAGAAAAGAAATTGAATAGAGTAGAATTTTATTGGCCAAGTGTGATTGGAGGAATTTGTCTTGGTGCATATGATTATCTTGATCTAGGTTTATGGAATGTAAAAATAATCTTGGGAGGTTTTCTCCCAGATAATATCAGTCAGTCACTTAACAGGTTGTGGGAACCAGGCTATTTGTTTGGTCACAGATTGTTAGGTGAACGCAGCCGGATGCTTGCTTAGCTCAGAATTAATGTTAAGGCAGTTATACAAACCCAACCGTTGTGCAGCCATCTAGCTGTTGCATAATTCAGCTTTTCTGCTTGTTGGCCTCAGTAAAAGTTTTGATGAGGTGTGATGCCCTAACAACAACAAGAGGTCTCTATGTGGTACACCCCTTACCTAACTTAGCATCACCCTCCGAATATGCTGTGTGGCAATTCCCTTCAAATCAAAGTCCAGACTGAGAATTGTCATCAAATACACCTAGAGAATGATAAATTCCCAGCAATTGTGACACTAACTAATGTGATTCCTCTCCCGATCACTAAAGTTTGCTTTGTGTTGTCACCTACACTCCAATTTAACAAGCCAACGTTCTCTTTCCTTGCAGTTCAGACAAGGAGACAGAGCAGTATCCATCTTCTTGCCTTGCATGTTTTTTTATAATAAACTTTAGTGGTGTCACCTCTAGTTACCGTGTTGACAAATTTTGTTCTCTGCCAGACTCCATCCATCAAATGTGAACTAAAAGGAATCCTTTGAGTCTCTGCTTTCCTGCTTTTGGGATTGGGGGGGGGGGCACTGTTCCGGTAGCAAGTTGACCGGTGGTGCAAGAAGCAAATACTCATACAAGGTCATGTGCAATTGTAAGATTTGGGGGATTTTTGCTGGTTTTTTTGCTTCCACGCATGCGAGGAAGCAAAACACTGGTGAAAATCCCTGAAATCTCATGGCTGCGTTTGTCCTCGTGAGAGATTTTGCTTTCTGCACATGTACAGGAAGCAAATCTTGTGCTGGGCATGTGTGCCCGCCCCCCGCTCATATGCCTGCAAACACCACCCACCCACCTACACCTGCCGCCCACCTGGAGGCGCTCTTAAGGGACTCTTATGTTCACACTTCTGCCAACACCCACAAAAAAAAATCCTGAAAAGTTGTGGACAGTGCAGGAGTGTCTATCATATTGTAGGAAGCCGTCTTCTTTGAGGGTCTGCCACAAAGAAGAGTGCGTCAAAAAAAAAAAAAGCACCAGAGGGCAGGACAAGAAACACTCCTCCACTCGAAACAGAATACCCTACGAAAATAGACTAACAATCCTGGGTCTAGAAAAGCTTAGAACTATGGCGCCTAAAACATGATTTAAGTATTGCCCACAAGATCATATGCTGCAACGTTCTACCTGTCAATGACTACTTCAGCTTCAACCACAACAACACAAGAGCACGCAACAGATTCAAACTTAATATTAACCACTCCAAACTTGACTGTAAAAAATATGACTTTAACAATCGAGTTATTGAAGGATGGAACTCATTACCGGACTTAATAGTGTCAACCCCTAACCCCCAACATTTCTCCCTTAGACTATCCACGATCGACCTCTCCAGGTTCCTTAGAGGTCAGTAAGGGGCGTACATAAGTGCACTAGTGTGCCTTTCGTCCCCTGTCCAATTGTCTTTCCTTTATCTCATACATCATATATATTTTCTTTCTTTCATATATATTCTCCTCTATTTTTACATATTATCTTTATATATATTACTTCATGTCTATTCTCTTCCAGATTTATTGGGTATTGGACAAATGAATAAATAAATAAATAAAAATAAAACAATGGTCGGAAACTAATCAAAGAGAGAAGCAATCTGGAACTAAAGAGAAGCTTCCTAACAGTGAGGACAATTAACCAGTGGAACAGCTTGCCTCTACAAATTGTGGGTGCTCCATCACTGGATGTTTTTAAGAAGAGTCTAGACCCTGATGGCAAATATATGGCATGCATGCCACAGGTGGCACGGAAAGCCATATCAGAGGGCACATGAGGTGTTGCCCTATGTCAGCTCCAATGTGCATATGCGCACCAGCCAGCTGATTTTCGGCCTTGGGGAAGGCGGTTTTGCCCTCTGGAGGCTTCAGGGAAGCTTCCCTGAAGCCCCAGAGTGCAAGAAACCGCCCAACAGGCATTCCGGAAGTTTGGAAAAACAGACTTCCGGTTTGCCCTTTGTGCTGTTTTTTGCACTCTGGAAGCTTCAGGGAAGCTTCCTGAAGCCCCGTATTGCAAAAAACAGCACAATGGGCAAACTGGGAGTCTGTTTTTCCAAACTTCCTTTCTACCCATTTAGCCATTTTTTCAGCATCCCAGGCTTCGGTGAGGCCTGTGCGCATACGCATGGACAGGTGGGGATTCTGCGCATTCACAGAGGCATGTTGGGGTGCACAAAATAGTTTTGGTGCTTTTCTTCTTAACTTTTCAACCAGGCATTTCATAGATGCATCAGGAATCTACTGTTGGAATATAGAACCACTGACCCTGCTATCCCAAAGGCGCTTTTTCAAAAGGCACCAGGACTTCCTTTGTTTTGCTTCTCACCCAAGAACTGGAGGAAAAGGAAAATGTCTTCAAGGAGAACAAAGGAAGTCCAGTTGCCTATTGAAAAAAAGCACTTTAGGGTCAATCATGACCTGAATAACTGAGATCTCCATGGACACTTATAATGCTACCGTCAAAATGGTTGCTGTTGTGGTTTTCTGCAGTAGAATAAGTTCTGCCCTTTCGATTTTACTCTTGAAAATTGTTTGTGGATTCTTCTAGCTGTGTTGGATTGAAGGATTCTGGGGTAGGTTTTTCCCCTTGTTTGTTTTGTTTCTTTGTTCTTAGTCTGTAACAGTTAACCCATCAAGTTCTCCCAGAATCCTACAATTCCATGGAGCCCAGGAGTGGGTTCTAAAACCCTTTACTACTGGTTTGCGTGTGCGCTCTACACTTCTGCACATGCGCATAAGTGTCCCAGGTGGGTGGGCAGAGCCTACTGTTGCTGGCACTACCTGTTCTTAGAACCGGGCTGAAACGGGAGAACTTACCATCACTGATGGAGCCCAGTCTGAAAAAATCCTGCACTAGATGAATCCTCTGTCCAGGGCAGCAGCTCATGCATTTTTGTCTCCAACTCATGCATTTTTGTGTCCCCAGAAGAGATTTAGATTAGATTAGATTTATTGGATTTATATGCCGCCCCTCTCTGCAAACTCGGGGCGGCTCACAACAATAATAAAAAACAGTACATAATAAAAATCCAATGCCCACCAATCTAATTACAATTTAAAATTAGTAATTTCATAAAAAAAGAGGTTCCTCTATCCCTTTCTGCTGGGGAGATACCAGTTTCACTTTCCATAGAAACGTATCTTAGATTAGATTACTACTAGAGTTGGAAGGGACCTTGTGAGTCATCTAGTCCAACCCACTGTTCAAGCAGGAGTCCCTACACCATTTCGGAAAAATGGCCTTCAAATCTCCCCTTGAAAGTCTCAAGTGTTGGAGCTCTCACAACCTCCGCAGATAAGCTGTTTCATTGGTTGATCGCTCTCATTGTCAGAAAGTTCATCCTTGTTTCCAGGTTGAATCTCTCCTTGGTCAATTTATTTATTTATTTAATTTATTTATTCATTGGACTTATATGCTGCCCCTCCCCGTGGATTCGGGAAGGCTCACAACATTCTGATAAAAAGATACAATATAAAACATTCCTAAGCCAATTAATAGAATAATTACTTTTAAAAATATGTCTTTAAAACTAGTCATTTAAAAATGAAAAATTTCCATCCATTATTCCTTGTCGGGCCTTGTCCTTCTCTTCGCCAGATTGGCCATGCCCAGTTCCTGTAACTGTTCTATATATGTTATAGTTTCCAGTCGCCTGATCATCCTAGTTGATCTCTTCTGCACTTTCTCTAGAGTTTCAATGTCTTTTTGTAGTTTGGTGATCAAAACTGGATGCAGAACTCTAGGTGTGGCCTTACTAAGGCTTTATAGTTCAGTTCCTGCTTTTATCACGACCAAAACAGACAGGTTTGATGATGCCCCCCAATTGGTTTACTCAGGAATTTGAAAGCAAAGTCAAAGTCAGTGGCAGGACCCAGGGGAAGAGCCTTCTCTGTGGTGGCCCCGACCCTCTGGAACCAACTCCCCCCAGAGATCAGAGTTGCCCCCACCCTCCTCGCCTTTTGTAAGCTCCTTAAAACCCACCTCTGTCATCAAGCATGGGGGAATTGAGATATTCCCTTCCCCCTAGGCCTATAAAATTTGTGCATGGTATGTCTGTGTGAATGTTTGGTTTCTTAAATAAGGGTCTTTTAAATTAATTTAAATATTAGATTTGTTACATATTGTTTCATTATTGTTGTTAGCCGTCCTGAGTCTATGGAGAGGGGCGGCATACATTTGTAAATAAATAAATTTATAAATACATAAAAATAAATAAATAAATTTCACCAGGAACTACTTTTTTTAGAAGGTGTTGATTACTTTGTCACTTTCCAGAAAATAGAAAAGATACTTCTGGTCTTTCCTCACCTTCGATTATTTGGAAAATAAACTTTTCTTAAATTGTAGGATGTCTTTCTTCAAAAATCTGCCTATGAGAGTTGGGATAGGAGAAAAGTTTCCTCCAAGGCCATTATTTGATATAAACTTATAGGGATGAAAAATACTCCCATTGTAGATATCTCTTCCTAATCATGATGAGCTGCTGATACAGTTCTACAGAGGAATCATTGAGTCTGTCACCTCTATAATTGTCTGGTTTGGTTCTGCAACCCAACAAGAGCGACACAGATTTCAGAGAATAATCAGAACTGCAGGAAAAATAATTGCTGCCAACCTGCCTTCCACTGAGGACCTGTATACTGTATGAGTCAAAAAGAGGGCTGTGAAAATATTTACTGACCCCTTGCATCCTGGACATAAACTGTTTCAACTCCTACCTGCAAAGTGTCACTACAAAGCACTGCACACCAAGGCAACTAGACACAAGAACAGTCTTTTCCCCAAATGCCATCACTCTGCTAAACAAATAATTCCTTCACCACTGTCAAACTATTTTCTAAATCTAAATCTTCTCATTGTTCCCATCAACCATTTCCTCCCACTTATGACTGTATGATTGTAACTTTGTTGCTTGTATCCTTACAATTTATATTGACTTGTTTCTGATATGATTGGATTGCTTATTTGTACCCAGACTAACATTAAGTGTGGTACCTTATGATTCTTGACAAACTTATCTTTTATTTTATGTACACTGAGAGCATGTGCATCAAAGACAAATTCCTTGTGAGTCTAATCACACTTGGGCACTAAAGAATCCTGTCCTATTCTATTCTGTTCTGTTCTATTCTAGCTTTGTTTAGGGACCACTTACAATTACAATGGCAATGAAAAAATAACTTTGGAACCAGTCTTCACATTTACAACCTTCACAGGTCTATAAAGCAAAGGAAAACTAATGTCAGATCATAAGGATGGTAATAATTTCACTTAGTGACTGCTTTGCTTAAAGTCTTAGTTGCCAGTGCCAATTGTGGTCATTAAACATATACATGCTTTGCTACTTTCCTCCCTTGGACATCTATAATTCTCTTTAAAAAAAAATAGTATTAAGATTTTTCTTTTAAAAACAATATATAAAAAGACACATAAAATGCACATACAGTTAAAAAAAACATAATAAGAACAAATCTCTTCTCCACCATTTTTATATTATTTTCCTAAATATTTACACTTTACAATATTGCTATTTTTGTTTTGACTATCACTATTACGTTATATCATTCAATGGATTGAGTCTCCCTTTTTTTTTCAACTACTATTTCATCCATTTTGATTACATATACTGTATACCTATTTACTTATATAGGAACTATATAAGTAAAGAGGCAAGAGTAATTACAATTAGTAAACCTGATTTACAACCCAATTTGATATTTTATTTTGTTATCTAGCCACTTATATCATTTGTCCCATGCTTCATAGAAGTCAGTATCTGCTTTATCATGTATCTTGATTGTTAGTTTGCACATCTCAGCACATTTTAAGTAGATAGATAGATAAGTAGGTAGGTAGGTAGGTAGGTAGGTAGGTAGATAGATAGATAGATAGATGAGTGAACTGAGAACCCTAACTCTGATTCACTCCTCCATGTACATGATCTATCTACATATTATTAACATTCTCACATCTATAACTGTTAACTGGGAAAAACAGTGTATCATGGGGCAGCAATTTTTGAACCAAAGGATTTCAAACATGTTAATTTACAGAATGCATTCAAAATCTAGGACGTATGACTCCTGCGGGATCGAAATTTGGCAAATTCGTGGTCGCTTCAGTGCTATTGCACTGTTGCCCGGAGATTCAAGCAGACTGCTAACATCCTAGCCATCTGGAGACCGGTAAAACCAGCCCATCTTGTCTACTTGAAAACAAAATCATCAAATCAGTTCAGTTTAGCTTCATTACCTAAGCACAGGTAATGCTCAACTTTCAACAATTCGTTTACTGACTGTTCAAAGTTACAACGGCATTGAAAAAAGTGACTTATGACCATTTTTCACATTTACAACCGTTGCGGGCATCCTGGTGGTCGTGTGTTGAAAACGGGTTCAGATTTATGACAGCTGCAATGTCCTGGGTTCATGGGATCACCTTTTGCGACCTTCCGACGTGCAAAGTCAATGGGAAAACCACATTGACTTAACAGCTGCAGTGATTCATTTAAGAAAGGTTATAAAATGGGGCAAAAGATCCTTAAACATCTCACTTAGAGACAGAAAGTTTGGGCTCAACTGTGGCCGTAAGTTGAGAACTTAGATTTAGAACTTAGACTAACTTTTTGTCACTTTGACTATACACTAACCGGCCTGCGCTAAAATGAAATTTCATTGCATATAGTGCTCAAAGCACCTCCAACATACACGACATAAACATGACAAAATAAATAAATACAAAATTATGCATGTAACCACCAATATCGTGTTGCTATCCGGTACGGACCACACTGTGCACCAATGGCGAAAATGGAGCTGTGCGTGGAGCTCTGTGTCTCCGGCATGCCTGCATGCATGTGCCAGCAAGGTTTTGCTTCTGCGCATGCACAGAAAGCAAAATTTTGTGAGGGGATGCGCACATGCCTGAGATTTTGGCCATTTTCTGCTTCTGCGCATGCACAGAAGCAAAACAATCACTGAAATCTCTCTCGCACGCACATCCTCTTATGAGATTTTGCTTCCTGAGCATGTGCAGAAGCAAAAACTCACTGGGATGTGTGTGCGTGCACGCCAGCGACCCGAAGCTGCATGTGAATCACACTGATAGCAGTGGTAAGTAGCAGCCCCTGCCTGGTAACCACATATATTATATTCAGGGGTGGATTGGCAGGGTTTGGGTGATCCTCTAGCCAAGGATCGCTGGGAGTCAGAGAAACCCCAAATGCCACCCCTGGCTGGTCATGCACACCCTGCCCTGCCCCTCCCCACCCCTCCCAGGAGTGTCCATGCAGCCCATTCATTATATTCCAGGTAAGTGCAGGGGCTGCATGGAGGGTCAGGGAGGGCAAAAAACGGGCCTGGAAGTCTGGAAACAGGCCCATTTCCAATCTCCAGAGGGTCTCCAGACTGCAAGGTAAGCAGTTTTTGCCCTCCCAGAGCCTTTGAGGAAAACCTCTGGAGCCTGTGAAAAACAGGCCTCCTGGAAGTTTTGAAAGTCTGGAAACGGGCCTGTTTCCAGCCTCAGGAGGAACTCTGGACCCCAGGGGGAGCAGTTTCCGCCCTCCCAGAGCCTCGAGGAAAGCCTCCGGAGCCTGGGGAGGATGAAAAATGACCCCCCCCCACGTAGTGCAGATGGCCAACTAGGCCACACCCACCATGGCCATGCCCACCCAACAACATGGCAGCAAATCTGTTGCTAAAAAAGTTGAGCATAAAGCCCAGCAGTCGATCAGCTCCCACAGAGTTGGCCTTCTCCAGGTCCTGTCAACCAAATAATGTCTTCTGGCAGGGCGTAGGGGAAGAGCCTTCTCTGTGGCAGCCCCGGCCCTCTGGAATCAACTCCCTCCGGAGATTCAAACCGCTCCCACCCTCCTTGCCTTTCGTAAGAGCTTGAAGACCTATCTAGGTCGCCAGGCATGGGGCAACTAATGTATCCCCCTTTTCTGACCATTAAAGTTATGAGTGGGTATGATTGTATAGTATTGTTTGTTTTTAAGAAAATGGGTTTTAGCTACAGTTTTAATTATTAGATTTTTTTTATTGTTTTATTGTTGTTGTGAGCTGCCCTGAGTCTTTGGAGTGGGGTGGCATACAAGTCTAATAAATAATAATAATAATGATAATAATAACAACAACAACAACAACAGCAGTAATAGTAATAGTAATAGTAATAGTAATAGTAATAGTAATAGTAATAGTAATAGTAATAGTAATTGTAATTGTAATAGTAATTGTTATTGTTAGTGTAGTGTTAGTGTTAGTGTTAGTGTTGTTGTTATATTAATAATAATAATTGTTATTGTTATTGTTATTGTTATTGTTATTATTATTATTATTATTGTTATTGTTGTTGTTGTTGTTGTTGTTGTTGTTATTATTATTATTATTATTATTATTATTATTATTATTATTATTATTAAAGGATCTGATTATAATGACCCAGACAACTACCTGTACATTTCCTTACCGCACCACCATCATCCTCAGACAGATGGCTATAAACCGGGTTTTTCTGCAGTCCACCAGCTGTTGTTCCCTATGGTGTGCAAAGGTTGGCTTGTTTCTGCTTTTGTTTTCAGCGTCAACACAGCACAAAGCCCAGTGAGGCTGTTAAGGCTTGACATCCATCAAGGTGTCTACCTTTCTCATGCATATTGGAGCCCTTCGTGACTTAGAAGGTTCTTGCTTGGCTAAACTGTAATAAATAAAAGGAGGGGGGACTATGGATGTAGGTCAGGAGGTGTAGAAGGGTCAATGGGTCCTTTCCCATTGTAAGGCACTCATCACAGCAGAGGTTCTTAATCAGCTTTTGCCTTCGGACCCCTCTGAGACCTTGGCGAGACCTGCGACCCTTTCTCAGAAAAATGTCTGGATTTTTTTAATGCATGAAATAAAACACGTGGATAGACAGTGCATTACAGGGGGAAGCCTGGATGATCAAATTCAGTGATTAAAGAATTTGAACACCCCCCCCACCATTATGTAACCCAGGGATGTTTATTACCCCATTAAAACTGTAACAAGATCAGCTAAATTTCAGTTAGAGGTTAGCCAAGATTGACGTGCTAATTTTTTCCCTGTCCAAGTTCAAGGATCCCAGGTTAGCAACTTTGCACTTAGGGCATTGAGAATTCACGAAGGTAATAAAGCCTCAGATGGGGAAGAGGACATTAGCTCCTAAAGTGAACTGCTGATTTGGTAATGCTTAGAGCCAGGTTGGGCTCCGAGTGGAAGTTCTTATTTATTTGGGGTATTTCTTACCTGTAATCCAGGAATTCAGACTATTGGAGAAGCAACCTTCATTCCTCTAATCCCCCCCCCCCCGAACAACTTCCCTGTGAAATAAAGTCACCTGGAAAATGTTCATACCTGAAGAGAAACTTTAATTTGAGACCTCCAGTTCTAATTTAAAAAATGGAGGTAAGCCAGTTCCACCTATGGGATATAAATTGAAATTAAATTTAAATTAAAGTTGTACTGATGATATTACGTAGTTAGTATTGAAAGGTTCACAAGCTTGGAGAACACCAAGAACTCTATAGTTCTATACAGATACAGATCTGCCTGCCTGCCTGCCTGCCTGCCTGCCTGCCTGCCTGTCTGTCTGTCTGTCTGTCTACCCATCTATCTATCTATCTATCTATCTATCTATCTATCTATCTATCTATCTATCTATCTATCTATCTATCTATCTATAGTACTGTATATCTATATCTATATTTAATTTAAATTAAAGTTGCTACCTAGTTAGTAATGAAAGGTTCACAAGCTTGGAGAACACCAAGAACACAGTTCAATACAGACTATCTTATCTATCTATCTGCCTGCCTGCCTGCCCATCTGTCTCTCTGTCCGTCCGTCCATCCATCCATCCATCCATCCATCCATCCATCCATCTATCTATCTATCTACCTACCTATCTATCTATCATGTTAGGAACACTCTACGGGTAGCCTAACTTATGAGAAATGAATCCATTCACCTCAATTGTGTGACTTTTTGCTTATAAGGCATTTACCATTTATATTCCTAAGGATGCTGTGTATAGCCTCCTGTTCTTAGCATCTCTTTTGGGGATCCTGGGCTTTATATTTTTTGGAGCAATGCATTCCTGTTGGCATTTGTGCCTGTGGGCCTTTGAGTTCTGACTGAACTTGTCCATGGGGGGAAGTGCTTTCCCCTAAGAACGATGCTGGAATGTGCTGCATTCTCATGGACCTTTGAATTGCTGATTAGACTCTTGGCTGGGAAGATAGCGTGGAAGAAAGATACACCCTGCCAGATGCATTGGAACTGTTAGAGGAAGGAAGATCTTTTGAGCAGTCTGTCAATAGCCAATGACAATGAAAGATTGTTCAGCGGTGTGGGATTCAATTAAATTGGCTCAATGTTTCCTCCTCTCTCTTATTTCTACTGAGCGGCTTGCTATCTTCCTGCCTTGGCTGGGTGCAGTTCTTGTTGCCAAGAATAATGGTGTGAGTACGTGTGCAGGTGTGTCCGTGCATCAGTGGTGGGTTGCTGCCGGTTCTGACCAGTTCTTTAGAACAGGTAGCAGAAATTTACCACTGTTAGCCAAACCGGCAGTGATGACTGGCGGTCCCCACTTCCAAACTGGTCCTCTGGTTGCTGCAGCTTACACCCCCTCCTCTGTGCATGCACAAAGGCTTTGGTGCATGCGCAGAGGGTCATTTCTGGGTCTTTTGCATGATGTGATGGGGCATGCTTGCGAAATGCACATGTGCAAAACATGCACGTCCGTCGTGATGCGAACCGGTAGTGGAGCCCACCCCTGGCCTGCATGCGTGTGCATATACGGTGATAGGAATTTGGAAAGTTTTGTCCAGTGACTTATGGAAGCGCTGATGATGATTTCATAGGATACCCTGGGGAGGGGTGCTTGGGTGTGTTTGTGTGTGTGCACGTACATGCATGTGAATGCATGTACATGCCTCTTTTGTATTGGTATTGACTCCTGGTTACTTTCTGGAGAAATTTCAGCAGTTTTCTTGGGAGTTTGTTGGGAATGGCTTGCATTTTCAAATTGTTTGGGCTGGGAGAAAGGAACTGTCCCAAGATGATCCAGTTGGCTGTTTGCCTAAGGCAGGACTAGAACTCACAGGCTCCCAGTTTATAGCCTGGTGCCTTAACCTGGCTAGAACAAAATGGTTTTTGAATGAGGAGGGGGGGATGTTGAAAAGGAAGGAAGGAAAGAAGGAAAGAAGGAAGGAAGGAAGGGAGAAAAGAGGAAGGAAGGAAAGAAAGAAGAAAAGAAAAGAAGACAACTAGAGGAGGAGGTCAGACTGACCCCTACTGACCATTTCTGGAGCAGATCACTAGTGTTTATTTATTATAAATTATCCTGTAAATTTTGCCTAAGGCCAGAAATACAGCCATGTCCTTTTAGCCGTTTAAGACAGGGGATGTATCACATTTTTCCAGGATGAAAGCCACCCTTATCTTAAGTTTCTAGATCAGAAGAACAACTGAGAAACATACTTTTCTTTCTGATGCTGTCGTACTCTGTAGTAGCCACTTCGAAAATTACAGTTTTACAGTCACTTTCGGAGGTCTCAAGGTAAATGGTTCCCCATCCACTTTGGGGTCTGAATGCTGAAAAGCTCCAACTGGAGGCAGAACATATAGACATTTGTACGAATTTGTAGTCTTTCCAGTGGGGGTAAAAAAAAAAGTCCTCGGAAAAGAATGATGATTAAAAACAAGAAGAGCGAAGGAGAGAAGGCAGGAATTGCAGCGCCATTCAGCACAGCTGGTTGTCGATCTCCTTGACTCTCAATTATGTAAATAGTAAAAGAAAGCGAGAATAAATTATGCAAACTTAGATACGGTTGCCTAATTACACAGGTTATACAGGTTATGGCATGCAAATTTTCCTAGGGCCTGATTTGAAATTTGTGTGTCTATGTGCTTGCAAAGCAATCAGCAAACAGGCCATAACAGTTACGACGTGTGTTTAAAAGAAATCTTTAAAAATCCCATCGTTGATCAACTTTGACTCTTCTACTTTCCTCCAAGCAGCTTCTCCTGTCTCTCCTATTTTCAGGTCTCTCCCAAATGTTATTCTAGGGGTTGGATGGGCTTGACCCTGCTACCTGGCAGGTACCAGATCCAGGCAAATTGGCCAGGCTGTCTGTCTGACCAGATGGCCTCTATTTAAGAGCCAGTGTTATAAATCAACAGGCCACGACCATGTAATTAAAACCCGGCTCCTTTTACATATGTTCCAAGCATACTAGGACTTGCATCCAGATGTTGTGTGTGCTCCAATACTGGGTTTTTAAAAAAAGAGTTTGGGTGACCATCTGAAATGATATAGGCCGGGGGTAAAATTCAAAATCTTTCCCTACCAGTTCTGTGGCTGTTTGATGGACATGGCAGGGGAAGGATACTGCAAAATCCCCACTCCCTCCCCACTCCAGGGGAAGGATACTGCAAAATCTCCATTCCCTCCCCACTCCGAGGGAAGGATACTGCAAAATCTCCATTCCCTCCCTACTCCAGGGGAAGGATACTGCAAAATCTCCATTCCCTCCCCACTCCGAGGGAAGGATACTGCAAAATCTCCATTCCCTCCCCACTCCAGGGGAAGGATACTGCAAAATCTCCATTCCCTCCCCACTCCGAGGGAAGGATACTGCAAAATCTCCATTCCCTCCCCACTCTGAGGGAAGGATACTGCAAAATCCCCACTCCCTCCCCACTCCAGGGGAAGGATACTGCAAAATCCTCCCTCCCTCCCTACTCCAGGGGAAGGATACTGCAAAATCCCCACTCCCTCCCTACTCCAGGGGAAGGATACTGCAAAATCCCCACTCCCTCCCCACTCCGAGGGAAGGATACTGCAAAATCTCCATTCCCTCCCCACTCTGAGGGAAGGATACTGCAAAATCCCCACTCCCTCCCTACTCCAGGGGAAGGATACTGCAAAATCCCCACTCCCTCCCCACTCCAAGGGAAGGATACTGCAAAATCTCCATTCCCTCCCCACTCTGAGGGAAGGATACTGCAAAATCCCCACTCCCTCCCCACTCCAGGGGAAGGATACTGCAAAATCTCCATTCCCTCCCTACTCCAGGGGAAGGATACTGCAAAATCCCCACTCCCTCCCCACTCCGAGGGAAGGATACTGCAAAATCTCCATTCCCTCCCCACTCCAGGGTAAGGATACTGCAAAATCCCCACTCCCTCCCCACTCCAGGGGAAGGATACTGCAAAATCTCCATTCCCTCCCCACTCCTGGGTGAAGGATACTGCAAAATCCCTATTCCCACCACTCTGGGGCCCGCCAGAGGTGGTATTTGCTGGTTCTCTGAACTACTCAAAATTTCCACTACCAGTTCTCCAGAATCTATCAGAACCCGCTGGATTTCACCCCTGGTATAAGGTTTCTTTCTTGAACAGGAGGTTGGACTAGAAGACCTCCAAGGTTCCTCTCAACTCTGTTATGCTATTACAATAACCCTTGAACATGGGGAAGCTCTAACTCCACAGCTGGCCCATTGTAGTGATGCTATTATTGATTTGATTTCAAGGAACAGGAAGGCAATGAATCTGTGCAGGCTGGTATCTAACATTTTGTCTTGAAAAATAGACCATGTTCCATATTGACACAAGGGTGGGATGGAAATAATGTTCATGTTGTGTTCCTCTGTTACTTCTGGAAGGAAAGATGTTCCCCTCCATTATGACACACACACACACACACACACACACACACACACACACACACACATGGTGTCTGATGAAAGGGAAATCAACTCTTGGCATCAGCTATTCCATGTGTCCTTGGGCAGCTCTTTACAAATTTAGCATTTCCATCCTGGATTGCAAAAAGTAATTCCGATTTACCCCAACTAAAAGAGTTTACTATAGTGATGTCTGGATCCACACCATTAAAATATCCATACCGATATACTGTATGTACATAGTTAAGGATGATTTTATCAGCTCTGTTTTAGAGACTTATGCAGGCTCTCAGGTCTATGCAGGCAGCAGATCATCTTGCTGGACTCTTGCCTGCTTTTAAATTTCAATGCATTTATGTATCAAGCAGATCTGTGTGCCATGACAATCAGAAAAGGCTCTTGGCAACTCACGTAGAAAAATGCAGTATTGAACAAACTCCATAAAAACTTAAACAAGACAGTCACTCTACAAGAATAGCAAGAAATTAAAGATGGCAACAATAAGTTAGAAGTGGGGAAGGTCCACCCTCCCAAACTGGACACTTGTGGAAAAGTAGCAAATACAGTATTATGGTTTGTTTGTTTATTATTTGTTCCTTCCCTGTCCAGCTAAGCCAAAAATGTCATGTATGTAGAAAGGTAACATTTAGGAAACCCTTCACTTTCCATGATTTGCTGGCTTTCTATGTGCACTTGGGTAGGTCCTTCAAACATGCAAGTCTACAGCCCAAATGTCTATATCAAAATGCACTTTACTCCTACAATGATCAATGGTGCTTAAACATGAAGTTGATTAAAAAAAAAAACCTTCTCCAAGGCTTTATTTGGCCTGGTATGTCCTTACCAAAATGCTAATGTGGCACATAGCCAACCACTCTTGTACCTGTTCTGCCAACAAGGCTCTTAAAGGTAATAATGAACATGTGAGTCAAAGGGCAAAGGAGGAACAGAAAAGCTCTGGGTGGAGTTTGGAAAACTAGGTAGGTAGGGTGTGGGTGTGTGTCCTAGCAGTAGGCAGCCCTCTATTTATGGAGAAAGAGGCTGCAACCTTCTCTGAGTATCAAGCCATATAACCTCTAGGGGGCATCAAAGAGATACCCCTAAATTTAAGTCTTTGCTGCTCCCTAGTGGCTATCTGTTGGATTATAAGGAAGGCAGAACCATAAATTGGACCATAAGAAAGGCTGAGAGCCAAATAATTGAGGCCTTTGAATTCTGGTGCTGGAGAAGATTCCTGCGATTCCCTTGGACTATAAGTTGATCCAACCATTCAGTCCTAGAGGAGATCAACCCCAACTGCTCTTTAGAAGGTCAGATTCAGAAGATGAAACTCAAATACTTTGGTCATCTAATGAGAAGGAAGAACTCATTGGAGAAGAGACTAATGCTGGGAACTATTGAGGGCAAAAGAAGAAGGGGATGGCAGAGAATGAGGTGGCTGGGTGGAGTCCCTGAAGTAGTTGGTGTGAGCTTAAAGGGACTCAGGGGGATGTTAGAAAACAGGAAGGCTTGGAGGGACATTGTCCATAGGGTCGCAATGAGTTGGACATGACTTTGTGATTAAAAAACAACAACAACAACAACAATGTGGCCATCTGATTTTTCTGCAGACCAGATTTGGTAGCCCTATCACTGTGGGAGACAAGCCATTTAAGGAAGAGAAATTATTTCCCAATTTGTACCTCTGTTTATTAATTAGGCACATGCTGGTTTTATATTGGTCTGGATGATTTTAGCTTGCCATGCATTTCCTTTTTTCAGAGCTAGGCATCATACCTTCCTGACTCATGACTCATAGAGTCGATTGTCTCTGAGACCCTAACGTTGAAGAGGGGGTCACAACTGCCCTCCTCCACGGGATCCCAGATTCTCTTCTTCCTAGCTGTGGCTTAGAGCTGCTGAGTGGGACCCATTGAAAGGAATTAAGCAAAGCCAAGATGAGATGTGCTCCATTGCTTTAACAGCAGGACTGATGGAAGTTACTTAGCATCTGAATGTATTAAGCATCTGGAGAGGAAGGCAAATTGAAGTAGGAGAGTAAATTGTTATGGACTGATAAACTTTGCATGCCAATTTCTGTTGGAGGAAGAGTGGGGGAGCCCTTCAGCCATGGGCCAAAGATTGGAATGAACAGAAAAATCTAGAGCACCCCTAGAGGGGAAACCCCCCCCATCTTTGTTGACATTTGGCATCATCTTGGTTGACATCTAAACATCATCATTGCTGACATCTGGATTTCTGCAGGCCAGATCTGCTAGCCCTCATGATGAATATCCTTCATAACATATTATTTAGCAATTTCTCACCCAACTTTGTTTTTTCCACCTTTGTTCAGGTGTGAAAGTGTCGCATGGGATGTTATCCAAGGGTTCAAGGGAAGAATAGGAGGTCAGGAAAGGACAGAAGAATGGACTGAGGACCATAGCATGAAAAGGAAGGACCACAAATACTCTTCTCCCTTAGATACTAATTTCTAAAACAGATCATCTTTCATCAGAGAAGGGCAAGAGAAAAACAAAACATAAATTCCTGCCCTTTATTTTTCCTTAACTTTGAAACAAAAAGTGTATGTCCACCATCCACATTTTTCTCGCATGTCCCACCACTAAATCAATGGCTCAAAATGAAGGTGGGCCTTTTCTTTTGAAGGCTACTCCATGGCTTCATCCCTACAGAGAGTTTGGTGGACAGAAAAAAACCTGTATGCCATTTTCTGCCTGAAGACGTGGCTCTGAGTCTCAGGAGAAGGACGGCACAGAAATCGAATTAATAGAAAGACCTTCCTATCGCTCTGGCTTGTCTAAGAAATGTTTGCTTCTAATCATCATTTTTTTTTTTTTAAAGGACCTTGGAAAAGGGAAGTGATTTATGGACCTGCTTAATCAGCAAGGATAAGGGCAAATTAGAAAGCAGCACACTCACTTTGGATGCAATACTTGTCTTCCTCTGTTGCAGATTGAACCAGAAAGAGGAGTCATATCGGTAACTCCACCTAATTTGGGTGTAGCCATAGCCAGTCCTAGATGGAGACTCACAGCAGGTTTGGATCAAGGGATTGGGACTGGCTGCCATGGGATACAGGCATGAAAGAAACACCTGTAAAAGGGAAGAAATTTTCTAGCCTGGGATGAAGATGCTATTCACTGGGGAGCTGCAAATGCACATGAATGGTTGCCTAGCAACCATGAAATGCTCTTTTCTGAAGTATCTCTTGCTTTCCCCTTTCTTCAAGGGAGAGGCATCCATTGCAATTAAGTGCAAGGCATGACACCCAGGCATAAGTGCTCAGGAAGTGCGGGATGGCAGAGGAGACTAAACAGCCACCTGATGCACAAAGCAGGGCAGTTTCATTGACAATCAGGTTAGGTTGGTTAGATTTGAATCAGTGTTCCTTCATTGACAGCAAATCTGAATGGGACCAAGATTTCAGGAAGCTCAAACTGCCCAAAGAGCTGCTGATACAGTTCTACAGAGGAATTATTGAGTCTGTCATCTGGACCTCTATAACCGTCTGATTCAGTTCTGCAACCCAACAAGACACACACAGACTTCAGAGGAGAATCAGAACTGCATAAAACAATTGTTACCGACCTGCCTTCCATTGAGGACCTGTATACTGCATGAGTCAAAAAGATGGCAGTGAAAATATTTACTGATCCCTCGCATCCTGGACATAAACTGTTTCAACTCCTACCATCAAAACGACGCTATAGAGAACTGCATACCAAGAAAACTAGACACAAGAACAGTTTCCCCCCCAAATGCCATCACTCCGCTAAACAAATAATTCCTTCACCACTATCAAACTATTTACTGAGTCTGCACTACTATTAATCTTCTCATCGTTCCCATCATCCATCTCCTTCCACTAATGACTGTAACTTGTTGCTTGTATCCTTACAATTTATATTGATTGTTTCCTGATTGCTTATTTGTACCCCATGACAATCATTAAGTGTTGTACCTCATGATTCTTGACAAAGGTATCTTGTCTTTTATGTACACTGAGAGCATATGCACCAAAGACAAATTCCTTGTGTGTCCAATCACACTTGGCCAATAAAGAAGTCTATTCTATTCTATTCTATTCTATTCTACTCTACTCTACTCTACTCTATTTCTTTCTTAAGGCTTGCTTCTTACAATACCTTTGATTGCCCTAGAGTGGTTTTCTCTTTTCAAATTGTGGCAGACACTGATTTTACGATATAATAATAATAATAATAATAATAGAAAACCATTTGCCTGCAAGTAAGAATTGGTGGGATTGTAAAGCAGACAGAGTACCATAAAATGAAGCTAAAGTGCTCTTGGTACTTTAGAATTGAAACAAGACAAGCACCTGCCATGTTACAGCCTCAGATTTAACAATTGTCGATAGTAAAGTGTAAAATTCTGGAGAATGGACATTGCAATGCTTGGAGACAATAGAAGAGAAAATAGTGAAAAAGATAACTAAGTTCAAAGACTTGCAAATAGAATGACTACAGCCAAACAAAGATAGTAGCAATAGCAGATGACATGTAGCTAAACTAAATTACATTCAAGCTCTTCACTGACAGGGCACAGAAAACACTGTATATAAGCGGCTTTTAATAACCACTAATTCAATAGGTGTAATTATAGAAAGCTTTAATCAGCTTGGTCACTAAGCTGGAGACTACGTTCCAGCAACACACTAAGCTTGTTTAACTTTAACTTGGTTAATTTTCACTTTCACAAATATATAGATTTGGGTCCAGGATTAGCAGATTAAATAATTCCAGAAAATGAGCTAAATCATGATGCATGAATGTTTTGGGGTGTGTGTGTGTAAAACTACATTGATGCCCCTCCTCATTTTAAGACAGATTTTGCAGCTACTTTTCCCTTTTTAAATTTATTTTTAAATGTATTTGGTTTCTACAGATAGTCATTTAGTGACTGTTCAGAGTTACAAATAGACATCTCCAGGGACTACTTACAAGCCAGTTCCAAATCTCTAATGATAAGCCTACTTGGTTCATGTAATTACATGTTGGGTACTCAGAAACTGGTTGGCATTTATGGCCATTTGTAGCATCCTATGACCATGGACCATAAAATGTGACCATGTTTTATGACTTTTTTTTTTTGCTGGAAAGTGGCCCTTTGGAGTTTTTTGGAGCAAAACTGGCCCAATGCAAACAATGGGTTTGTTTCATTTCTATGGGTTTATATGCATTTATATGGGTTTGCTGCAAAATAGGCTGTAAAATTGAATTGGGATTTGTTTTTGCAATCATTGTGATCAGTGATGGGCTCCTATGGGTACAGTCAGGTACGCAGAACCGGTAGAAAAATTTTGAATTTTTTTCTTTCTTTCCCTTTCTGGGCTCTGGGTATGTTTTTACTATTGCAGCAAATGAGGTTGAATGTGTATAATTTTAGATGAACTGTGCATGTATGTATTTGTGTACATACACATACAGTTTGTATAGTAGATAATGTATATTTTTGTGTCCCTGTATGTATGTACACATATGGCATATATACATACAATTAAATACAGTGGTACCTATCCTTATGAGCTTAATTTGTTCCGTGACCAGTTCCTTAAGTAGAAAAGTTTGTAAGAAGCAATTTTTCCCATAGGAATCAATGTAAAAGCAAAATGTGTGCGATTGGGGAAACCACAGGGTGGGTGGAGGCCCTGTTTCCTCCCAGGAGATTCCTAGAGAGGCCCCACAGAGGCTTCTCCCTGCCTTTTTTGGCCCTGTTTCCTCCCAGGAGATTCCTAGAGAGGCCCCACAGAGGCTTCTCCCTGCCTTTTCCAGTAGTTTCAGAGGCTCCAGTTTGTAAGTGGAAAATGGTTCTTTAGAAGAGGCAAAACAATCTTGAATACCCAGTTCTTATCTAGAAAAGTTCGTAAGTAGAGGCGTTTGTAGGTAGAGATACCACTGTAGTATATTTTGGATGTTCAGTAATAGTAAATAGATAGGGAAATGATATCTCTTTGAGGTGAGGAGAGACCAGGCACCCTAACCCAAACCTTTGACATGAATGACATCAAGTTGACCATCTTTAAGCCAGTCACATGACCTTTCCTTTAAGCCACATTCCCAGTCACATGATCATCAAACTACTCCCACCTGGTCACATACCCAGCAAGCCACACCCACAAAATAAGCCACGCCGACCATGTAGGAGTAAAATATTTTGCAGCCCTTCACTGATCGTGATGTACCACTGAAATAGGCAAGTTCTATTATGGTCATAAATTGAGGACTACCTGTACAGCTACTTGTCCATCTCACCATATGAAAACTATACTTTTTTGATTTGATCTACATATATTGCAGGTTGCTCCTTGGCTTAGGATCTTGGAAGATGAAAAGTTGCAATCTCTAGTCTTGTCTATTCTGAAACAAGCCACTTCTCTCCCCCCCTTAATTTCTTTATGCTCCACCATGAATATCAGCCATGATTTTTTTTAAAAAAGGACTTTTTAGTTTGGATTGGGAGATAAAACTTTGCTTTAAAGGAAACAGGAGATACGCATCTACAGGATATGAATTGCACCAGCTAATTTATATGCATCAAGTCAAATTTTATATATGTAGATGGTGTGCACTGCAAATATTTTGCTTGGCACTAATCAAGATAGCAACCTCATTTTCATTTTTTAAAATGCTCTTTTAAGGGAAACAGAACTCTGACTACAGAGCTTGGATGCAGCATTATCGTTACCACCTGGGGCTCAAAGAATCCTGACACGTGGTCATGGCCCAGTGGTCAAAAAGGAGTTGTGGGATGAGAAGAGTGACAGAATCACTACCTTGGGTTTAGAATCAAGATGTGCTTCATAGTAATGGTTAACATTCTGTAAACAGGCCATGCTGGGAAAGTGCCCCTAACAGGGTATCAAAGTCTTCAGTATGACTAATTTCTCCCCTAACTCCTTGCAAGGAATTTAGATGACCGTGCAGGGCTGCTAAGGTATGACTTTTGCATCAAGGTACCTTGTTTTCCCCAAAATAAGACACCCCCTGTAGTCATGGGCTCCTCCCCCCGCGTGGGAGACACTGTCTGGGTAGTGGAAATGGCCAGGGAATGGCATGACCGACAGATTTCTGATGAAAATAGCCTTTTTTTTTGCTTCCACATGTGCCCAGAAGCAAAAATACCGCCAAAAATAACAATAATAATTTATTAGATTTGTATGCCGCCCCTCTCCAAAGACTCACTGACGAGATTTTGTCAATTTTTGCTGTTTTTTGCTTTTGTGCAAAAATATTGGCAAAATTAGCTGAAATCTTGCAAGATTTGGCTTGCTGTGCATGCACAGCAAGCCAAATCTGCATGGGCCCACATGCACATGTTAGGAGCATGTGTGCCCAATGCCAGCCACCGAGGACCATCCAGGTAGCATTTATTTATTCGATTTTTATGCCGCCCTTCTCCTTAGACTCAGGGCGGCTTACAACATGTTAGCAATAGCCCTTTTTAACAGAGCCAGCCTATTGCCCCCACAATCCGGGTCCTCATTTTACCCACCTCGGAAGGATGGAAGGCTGAGTCAACCTTCAAATCTGATGAGATTTGAACCTCTGACCTTCAGATCTACAAGTCAGCTTTAGTGGCCTGCAGTACAGCACTCTACCTGCTGCGCCACCCCAGCTCATTAACATAGTAAGTGGCTGTCCGCCACTCATCCCCTGATAACAAAGCCAATCGGGCTTTTGAGTGAATGGCAAAAGGCCAAGTGTTTATTTCAGGGTTCAAAAGAAAAAATATTAGACAGGGTCTTATTTTGGGGAAAACACAGTACCAACAAAGGGGAGAAAGTAAAAGGTTTGGTCCATTGGGGAGACTTTGGGGATTATAGAATCTTCTCCCTCCCACACCCCAAGAAGTGAAATCAGTTCCAAGTCCTACAAAATTTGTCTATGCCCTCAGACCAGGATTGTCGCAGGGGACCAAAGAGTTCTTGTGATGGTTCTCTTACTGTGACTAACATCATCTTCTCGTTTGTGTGCTTTTAATAATGAGTGTAGATATGGATGATAGATAGATAGATAGATAGATAGGTAGGTAGGTAGGTAGGTAGGTAGATAGAGGAAGAGGCAATGACAAATAATTTAGGAACCCCTGGCCTAAACTGTCATTCCTAGATCAATATCCCTTTCTTTCCTTTTAGCTCAGTAAGATTACAGAGGTCTCATTCCTGGAATCAGATTTCACGTCATTCCACATGATACTGAAGCCGAAACAGAGAAGAAAATATTGCTGAATGAGCTAAAATGGAGCTGCTAATTCTTCCGCTTTTGCGGCAAGCCTGGTATTATTCAAAAAGGGCTCTCATTAAATTTACCTTTGACACATGGCTTAAAGAATCAAACTGGAATGCCTACTGGGGGCAGGATGTTGATGGTAATGCCCAAAGTGCATCACTTTCTATCGCTTTTCAGCATTTTATGCTGACTCAAGTCCTACTGAAAATCTTTCAACTTTAAGAGGATTTATGCAGTGAGAAAGAGAGAGAGAGGGAAGGAGGAAGAGAGAGAGGGAGAGAGAGAACGAGAGAGAGAGAGATATATCAAATATTCAATTATGAGGTGGATCAGGGGTCTCCAACCATGGCAGCTTCAAGACTTGTGGACTTCAACTCCCAGAATTCCTCAGCCAGCAAAGTTTCCTTCCCCTGGAGTGGGGAGGGAATGGGGGATTTTACAATATCCTTCCCCTGCCATGCCCACCAAGCCACACCAAGCCATGACTACTAAGCCATGCCCACAGAACCGGTAGTAATTTGAACCCTACCACGGATGCAGTGATTTCTTTAGCAACTATGTGAAAAAAGATAATAAAATCAGGTCTGACTCGCTGAACAAACACCTTGTTTAGCAACAGAAATTCTGGCCCAATTGTGGTCATAAGTTGAGCACTTACCTGTATTCTGGGCTCTCCTTTAAGTGGGCTATTTTTAGAGTAACCAGTTCATAATTAGCATCCCACCCCCAAAAGCCAACTTCTGTGCACATAGTACCCTCATCTGTAAAAAGCAGTTAGAAAAACGGCAAATTTTTCCTGAATCCAGCCTGGAGAAGAAGCGCATAGAAGCTGGCAAAGTCAGCCTCCAGTGGAGAGGCCTCCTTTTCATGTCCCTACAAAGTTTCTTTCGGTCTCTGATGAAAGACTGAACCAGAGAAAAAGAGCTTCCATGTCTTTCAACCATTTTGCAGAGCCAAGAGAGTGACAGCGAGATTTCCTGGCTGTGCATCGCTTTCATCAGTCAAGGATAATGGGAGCTTTAGCAGCCAAAAAAATGCAGCTCACATCCCTGTCAACACCCCGAATCTTTGGTTAACAATCTTTCTGCCAGCTTGCTCTTTTGGCCCCCTCTTCCTCCTCCCCTACTGCATCTATGAAATAAAGGCTGAAATTCCATCAAACAATCCAGAAGGTGATTGAAAGAGGTTGGTGTTGTCAAAAGAAAGAATAGGAAGAAGACGTTTTCCCCCCAGGCTGGAATTTCGATCCACTGCTTCTTAATTGGAAGCCTATTTGATGGGATAGTGTTGGTTATACAAACCAGAATTGCATTCCAAGATGTGTTGGGCCCAAATTCAGTAGGTCCCTGGACCTAACACAGTAATTTAACATTTAGCATGTAGCTTATATACCACTTCAGAGTGCTTCTACAGCCCTCTCTAAGCAGTTTATATAATCAGCATATTGCCCCCAACAATCTGGGTCCTCATTTTACCCACCTCAGAAGGATGGAAGGCTGAGTACACCTGGAGCCGGTGGTGAGATTTGAACTGCTGAACTACAGCTATCAGTTAGCTGAAGTAGCCTGCAGTGCTGCACTCTAACCAATGAGCCACCCCAGCTCTTGTGGATGCAGATCAGTGCACTACTCTGACCTCTCACTTGGTTCACCCTGATGTAATTTACACCTGGCTGTGGAATGTAGCTGTTGGCTTATCTGTTTGGGCCTCTCTCATCTCTCCTTGGCTTAGTCAGGTAGCAGTTTCATCTGGAACATCTGGATGGGAAATTGCAAACTCTCACTATGTGTCCAAATTTCCCACATTTGTGGCAAACGGCATCGTGGAACTGCTAATTTGCTCGGGGGTGTTGCCCCACACAACTAAAACAAGATATTGGCCCTGGTTTCCATGCCTCCCTTCTCTTCTGTCGGGCTTTCTGGTAGAATCCTCCCGAAAATTCAAAGGTACAAATTTCAGACACACACACACGTTTGAAAATTCAAAACAATGTTCTTTATAACGGAAATTCAAATAAACTAAGCACTCTTTTTGTATAGCAAAGAGCACTCGTCTCCAAACAACCTGGTAATTTGTACAAGTCCCTTATCAGTTCTGTGATACTTAGCTTGCAGCTGTGAGGCAATTCACAGTCCTTCTTCTTTCACAAAGTGAAACACACTTTGCTCTGGTTTAGTTTCCAAAGCGGGGAAAAATCAACACACAAAGATCGAAGTCAGCAAGATAGGCACGAAACACAATGATCAGATACTCCTCCACAATGGCCAAAACCATACGCTGCTATTTATAGCAACCTCACTAATTACAACAGCCCCACCCAATCATAGGTGGCCTTATTTTCTTTGATAATAATCTCTCAGTTGTTGCTTCCTATGCATCGCTCTCCGCATGCGTGGCTGTATCATTAACTCTTGTTCCGAATACAAGGAGGAGCTAGATAATTGATCTCCTTCTGAGCTGTCTGCCAAACTCTCCTCCTCCCTGTCATTCATGCCTTCTTGGTCAGAGGAGCCTTCATCAACAGATTCCACCGGGAGCAAAACAGGCCTGCGGCATGTGGATGTCTCCCCCACATCCACAGTCCTTGCCAACAGCTCCTGTGCCAGCAGATATGGTTCCACATGCCGCCTGTGGCACCCGTGCCATAGGTTTGCCATCACTGGTCTAGAACAATGATGGTGAACCTTTTTTGGCTTGGGTGCCAAAATGGTGCTCCACATCCATAATGCAATGCCCTGCCCTCGTGTATGTGCACAAACCCCCTGCTGCCCCCAGCACATGCGCACAAGCCCCTGCTGCACCCCCCCGCATGCACACAGTCCTCACTGAAGCCTCCAGACTTCTGGTGGGCCCATTGGGCCATTTTTTTTGCCATCCCTTGCGTTCAGAAAAGACTCCTGAAGCCTGGGGAGAGCGAAAAATTGTCCAATGGGCCAACCGGAAGTTTGGAAACTAACTTCCTGTTGGGCCGTTGGGCTATTTTTCGCCATCCCCATGCTTTAGGAGGCTTTCCTGAAGCCTGAGGAGAATAAAAATGGCCAAAAAGAAGGCTGAACATCAGGGAACTAACATAGGGCAATGTCTCAGGTGCCCTCAGATATGGCTCTGGTTGTGACCTGTGGCACGTGTGTCATAGATTCACCATCACTGGACTAGAAGTTTTCCACAGTCCTTTCCAACCCTATCATCATTTCCTTTCCTTTCCTTTCCTGTCCTGTCCTGTTCTGTCCCATCCCTCCAGAAGAGGGGAGGAATTAAAACATTGCAGGAAGATGGGAAATGATTCTAGTAACAGGTACTTGAAGGGTTTTGAAAAATACCCCATTTATTATTCCCTTCCCCCAAGAAGAAAGAAGCTGGTGGTTTCTAAATAAATCAATGGAAAAACATCTGAGAGCTGGTAGCAATGCTGTTGGTGTCCTCCATTTGGGAGGCTGTGAATCCTCTGTGCGATGAATTTTATGTACAGTCATAATGATTTATGTCAGGACTGTGATATTTTAGAGCTAATTTGGCAAGATGGCAACTTGCCACCTCCTGGAATAGCTTTGTCTTCAGATTCTTCTGCATTCTTAAACTATTTCATCTCCGCTCACATTATCCCTTCTGCCAGATTATTTTGTATCAACCAATCTGTTCCTGTCCAGGTGAGCTGGGACTATCATTCCTGGATGTGTCTAATTTGGCTGAAAATTCCAGAAGTATGCAGCTGTAACAGATGGCAAGAGATGGGAAGCCCACCTTACATAGTGTTGCTTCGCTTTCTCCTCTCAAATCCCTCTGTAGAATTTACCTCTTCTATTAAGTTTTAAGTGCAGCTTCATCTCCACTTTGTTCAGAAACAAAATAATCAATTGGAAACCACTTTTGGGCAAGAGGGATTGCTCTTTCTGTTGGGTTCTCGATACTCTCCTTGGGGATGCTCTTGCAGACATTTTATTACCCAACTAGATAACATCATCAGTGCTAGGAGGGAGTGGGGAACTCTGGTCCCTTCTAGCACTGATGATATTACCTACTTGGAGAATGAAACGCCTGCAAGAAAATAACCAAGAGCACAGAGGACACTGTATTTCGTTCCAGAGCTACGAATATTCTCTTCTGCTGTGCTTTCTATCTGTTACAAAATGAGCTAGTTCACACTTCTGTCTAAGCCATGGCTGGTTTAATTATAGTTTTCTGGTCAGTTGGCACCACACAGTATACTAACATAAACTGCATTTCTTCCTTTTTTTTTATAGTCCACTATGACTGTAAACCAACGATAAGGGGTCTCTCTCTCTCTCTCTCTGTGTATGTGTGTGTGTGAGAGAACTGAAATATGATGGAATCAAAATACAGTGATACCTCATGTTACAAACGCCTCGTCATACAAACTTTTCGAGATACAACCCTGGGGTTTAAGGGTTTTTTGCCTCTTCTTATAAACTATTTTCACCTTACAAACCCACCACCGCCGCTGGGATGCCCTGCCTCCAAACTTCTGTTGCCAGCGAAGCATCTGTTTTTGTGCTGCTGGGATTCTCCTGAGGCTCCCCTCCATGGGAAACACCACCTCCGGACTTCCGTGTTTTTGTGATGCTGCAGGGGAATCCCAGCAGCGCAAAAATGGGCGCTTCTCTGGCAACGGATATCTGGAGGTGGGGTTTCCCAGAAGAGGGGAGCCTCAGTGAAATCGCAGCATTGCAAAAATACAGAGGTCTGGAGGTGGGCTTCAAGGACTTCAGTGTTTTTGCGATGCTGCGGTTTCACTGATGCTCCCTTCGCTGGAAAACCCCACCTCCGGACTTCCATTGCCAGCGAAGTGCCCGTATTTGCGCTGCTGGGATTCCCCTGCTGGGATTTCCCTGCAGCATCGCAAAAACACAGAAGTCCAGAGGTGGGGTTTTCCATGGAAGGGAACCTCAGCCATTTTGATATCTGACAGTCTCAAAATGGGTGAACAGTGTGATCAGGCAGTAAAGAAAGCAAGTAGGATGCTTGGCTGCATAGCTAGAGGTATAACAAGCAGGAAGAGGGAGATTGTGATCCAGCTGCATAGAGCGCTGGTGAGACCACATTTGGAATACTGTGTTCAATTCTGGAGATCTCACCTTCAAAAAGATATTGATAAAATTGAACGGGTCCAAAGACGGGCTACAAAAATGGTGGAAAGTCTTAAGCATAAAACTTATCAGGCAGGAGTTAGAAACATAGAAATATAGAAACATAGAAGATTGATGGCAGAAAAAGACCTCATGGTTCATCTAGTTTGCCATTATACTATTTCCTGTATTTTATCTTAGGATTGCAATAGCAATTAGACTTATTATACTGCTTCACAGTGCTTCACAGCCCTTTCTAAGTAGTTTACAAATGTCAGCCTCTTGTCCCCAACAATTTGGGCCCTCATTTTACCCACCTCAGTAGGATGGAAGGCTGTGGTCAACCTTCCATCCTTCCAAAAGATGGGCTTCCTTAGACAAGAATTCAGTCTGTGGAATTTGCCATGCTTCTATTCATCTATTTCATTTGTTTCTCTACTGCCCAGCTTCTTAACCCTGCTGTTGTGTTGGCATTTACTATGCACTTGTACTGTTTTGGGTGTAATGAAATGTAACAATCAGCGAGTAGCAAAAAATAAACAAAATGAAAAAAAACCCCACACTCATAGCCAGTGTTCCCTCTAATTTTTTTTTGGGGTGGGCGGAAAAGTATAGTGTCTGAGCGGCAGTCCCTTCGGGACTGGGCGGCACTCTTTCCCTTTCACTCTTTCCCTCTCGGCTTCTGGGCAGGTTTGAAAAACTCTGAGTTGATGATGATTTTTAAGTGAGCCATTGCTCACTGCTCAGCTTAGAGGGAACTATGCTCATAGCAACAACCCCTCAAATGAGGAAAGGTCAATTAATCACAAATTTCATATCTGCATGACAAATAATCTACAGGGTCTCAAATTTTATTTCGGGTAATATAGACCTGAACATAGGAGCAGGGTTACGAGTCTGGGAGCTTTGCCAATCTCATAAAATAATCCCCAAAGTAATCCCAAGATTAGATATCTCAATCAGTGGCATCTCTGGTATAATGACACACATATAAGTCTAAGATTATGGAAGCAGTGTCTTGATCCAATCCCTCCCTCCCTCCTTCCTCTCTAATGTTTCTTCCACCTTCTTGCCTTTTTCACCAATTACTCCTCAGCTGCCACTGAAGCTAATACACCAACATACAGAAGTGAAGCCAGCCAGATTTTTCAAAGGGACTGAAGAAATAAATGGAAGGTTGGATTCTCAGTGGCTCATCTTGATAACTAATCAATAAGAGGTCATTTCAGCCCATCTTTCTGCACAGGTAGATCACGAAGATTGCAAATTTGGACACTAAGAATTTCGATTTAGTGCAATTTGTCAATTGATGCCGGGTCATTTTAAATGTGAGCCAAAATCTATTGAGTGCAAGCAGGGTAGCACGCACAGTCAGTTTGCATTTGAGGTTTTAGTTACTAATCACCTGTGCAAAATGGAGGAAAGAAAACTTCCGTTTGAGAAAAGCTCAAAAAAGAAGAGGTCCCTTTCTGGCAGAATAGAGGAGAGAGAAGGTATCCTTGGCTGCAGGCTGATCCTCTTTTACCATATTTCATTCATAAACAGCGAAAAAATTATCTGTGCATTTTCATTTTGCTTTTATTATTTTTATAGATATTTCAAGGCAACAAACATACCTCATACTCCTCCCTTCTCTTATTTCTCCCAACAGTGACAACCCTTTGAGGTGGGTTGGGCTGAGAGAGAGAGAAAGAGCGAGGAGGACAGGCTCACAGTTGTCCAGCTGGCTTTCACCGCTAAGGGAGGGTTAGAACTTACAGCCTCCTGGTTCCTAGCCATTAGGCTAAAGTGGTTCTATGACAGTGATAGCATTTTGGTTCATAAGAACATAAGAAGAGCCAGGCTGAATCAGGCCAAAACCCATCGAATCCAACATTCTGTGTCACACAATGGCCCACCAATTGTACAAATATATTAGGTGTCAGCCTTTGCATTTCTTTTTCATGTCCTGCTTGCATCGGCTTCCATTTGAATGGGGAGGTGGGAGGATGCTGGGAGTATTTGGGAGGGGAAGTGCACTGGAGGAGTTTGCGTCACTGCCTGGTACGGCTATGCAGAGCAGACCTGCTTATCACCAACTCAAGGTCAATGGTCATGCATTCCAGATGTGTGACACCAAATGGACAAAGCACCTACCTGACACCTATGGACACAAGGGATTGGGTGGATGCCCAGGGGGGAAATTGGGAGGTTTTGGGGATATTTTGTAATTGCTGCCTGTATGCCTTTTTCCTCAGACTTTGATTCAATTTCGCTGCATTCATTCGTTGTCTAGTAAAAGTGCAATTTGGAGTTCCAATGGACTCTGAGTTTTACTTTCCTAGATCCTGAGAGGAAGCTGTTTATTTTATTTATTAATAGAGTTGAAAGGGACCGTTAGGTCATCGAGTCCAACCCCCTGCCTGAGCAGGAAACCCTACAGCACCCCAGCCAAATGGAAGTCCAATCTCCTCTTGAAGGTGTCCAGAGTTGGGGAGTTCACCACCTCCCCTGGCAGGCAGTTCCATTGGTTGATCGCTCTGACCGTCAGGAAGTTCTTCCTTATTTCCAGGTTGAATCTCTCCTTGGTCAGCTTCCAACCATTGTTCCTCATCCGGCCCTCTGGTGCCCTGGGGAATAAAGAGACCCCCTCCTCACCGTGGCAACCCCTCAAGTATCTGTAAACTGCTATCATGTCCCCTCTAGACCTTCTTTTTTCTAGGCTGTCCATGCCCAGTTCTCTCAATCTCTCTTCGTAAGTCTTGGTTTCGAGCCCCCTAATCATTTTGGTTGCTCTTTTTTGCACCTTCTCCAGAGTTTCGATGTCTTTTTTGTAGTGAGGTGACCAGAATTGGATGCAGTACTCCAGGTGGGGTCTGACCAGGGCATAGTAGAGTGGTATTAATACTTCCCTGGTCTTGGAGTGTATTCCTCTGTTGATGCAGCTTAGGATTGAGTTGGCTTTTTTGGCTGCTGCTGCACATTGCTGACTCATGTTTAGTTGATTGTCCACCAAGACTCCAAGATCTCTTTCGCAGTCACTACTGCTGAGTGGGGTATCTCCCAGGCTGTATGTATATTTAGGGTTCTTTTTGCCGAGGTGGAGGACTCTGCATTTGTCGGTGTTGAACCTCATTTTGTTGGTATGGGCCCACTGTGATAGTCTGTCTAGGTCTTCTTGTACTCTGAGCCTGTCCTCAAGGGTGTTGGCTACCCCCGCCAGCTTGGTGTCATCTGCAAATTTTATTAGTTCCCCTTTTATTCCCTCATCCAGGTCGTTGATGAAGATGTTAAAGAGTACAGGACAGAGCCCTGTGGTACTCCACTGTCTACTTTTTTCCATGTGGATTTGGTGCCATTGAGGACAACTCGTTGGGTGCGGTTGGTCAGCCAACTGTTTATCCATCTACATGTGTAGTAATCTACTCCATTTTTTTCTAGTTTGTGGATTAGGAGATTGTGGTCGACTTTATCGAAAGCCTTACTGAAGTCCAAGTATATGAGATCCACTGAGTTGCGTTGGTCAACTGACTTGGTTATGGTGTTGAAAAATGATATGAGATTGGTTTGGCATGATTTGTTTCTGATGAATCCGTGCTGGCTATTGGATATGATCTTGTTTGTTTCTAGGAAGTGGGTAAGTTGTTTTTTGATTATTTTCTCCAGTATTTTTCCAGGTATAGAGGTCAGACTGATTGGTCTGTAGTTACCTGGGTCGGTCTTTTTGCCTTTTTTGTGGATGGGGACTACGTCAGCTCGCTTCCAGTCTTCCGGTAGGTCTCCAGTGATCCAGGATATTTGGTAGATGAGGAGGAGTGGTTCTGCTATGGTGTCTGCCAATTCTTTTAGGACTTTGGGGTGAAGTCCGTCTGGCCCTGGTGATTTGTATTCATTGAGTTCCCTCAGGTAGTCCCTCACTGTGCTTTTGTCTATGTTGAGTTCGGTTCTGGGGCAGTTTGTTGCAGTTAAATTGCAGATTGGTTGGAGGGAGGTTCCCTTTTGTGTGAAGACTGATGCAAAGTAGGCGTTGAGTAGTTGTGCTTGGTTATTGCTGTCTGTGATTTCTCTACCCTCTTCGTTTTTTAGTGTGACAATTGTTTCTTTGATTTTCTTCTTATTGTTGATGTGTTGGAAGAATCTTTTTTTGTTGTCTTTGACTTCCGCTGCAAGGTGTTGTTCATATTGTGCCTTTGCTGTTTTTATTTTTGTTTGCAGGAACTGGCTGTTTGCTGATATTCCGCTTTGGTTATGAGTCCTTCTTTCCATTGTTTGTACTTAGCTTTTTTTCCTTTTATGTCATCTGCGAGGGCTTTGTTTAGCCATGCAGGTTTAGTTTTGGTTTTCCTGTTTTTCCTTTTCATGGGGATTGCGTTGTTTTGGGCGTCTATGATGCTGTTTTTTAGGATCACCCAGGCTTCCTGAGTGGTTTTTCCTTCTAAGAGTTCGTTCCAGGGGCATTGTTCAAGGTTCGCTCTGAGCTTGTTAAAGTCCGCTTTTCTGAAGTCTGGGACTGTAGTGGTGTTGGGTATAGTAGCTAGTGATTGCACTATGTTGAATTTGAGGATGACGTGGTCGCTCTCTCCCAGTTTCCCTTCTTCTTCTGTTCCCTCTATTGTTTCTTCCCTGTTTGTTAGTATTAGGTCTAATATAGCATTCCCTCTGGTTCCTGTTTCAACTTTTTGGGTTAGAAAGTTGTCAGCTAGACTGGAATGAAATTTGGCAGACTTTCTGCTTGGTGCTGAGTTAGTTTTCCAGTTGATGTCTGGGTAGTTGAAGTCCCCCATTATTGTCGTGCTGTGTTTGTTGCATATGTCTGTTAGTTGGCATGTGAAGAGGTCGTCCATTGTGTCTGTTTGATTGGGTGGTCTGTAGTATACTCCAATTGTGGTGTTGCTCTTTTTTTCTTTTATGTTGACCCATATGATTTCTAGGGGGTTATCATCTTTGGTTGGATGTAGTTCTGTGGCAGTGTAGTGGTCTTTGATGTATAGTGCAACACCTCCTCCTTTCTTGTTTGACCTGTTCTTCTTGAAGAGGTTGTAACCCATTATCTGTGTGTTCCAGGCATGTGTTTCGTCCCACCAGGTTTCTGTGATTCCAATTAGATCATATTGGCCCTCGTGTATTGATAATTCCAGTTCGTCCTGTTTGTTTCCCAAGCTTTGTGCATTCGTGTACGGGCATTTTAGATGTTTGTGTTTGTTTGCAGGTAGAAATTTTTTAATCTCAGGTTTGTTTGTAGGCTTGTCCCGTTCCCCTTCCTTGTTTTGTTCAGTGTTTTGTTGTATAGTTTGGTCACCCTCCCCTCTCAGAGCTAGTTTAAAGCCCTCCTGATGAGTTGGGCTAGTCGGTTGCCTAGGAGGTACTTCCCCGCTCTAGTGAGGTGTAGCCCGTCGCTTGCTAAAAGCCCTTCTTGGAGATAGTGCAGGCCATGGTCGAGGAAGTTCTTATGGCGACACCATCCTTTAAGCCAGTGATTTATCTGCGGGATTTTGCGTTCTCTGGCGGGGTGTCATCCTCTAGTGGGGAGGATGGAGGAAAAAACAACCTGAGCACCTGTTTTTCTGATTGTGTTGCCCAAGTGGTCATAGTCTTTCATAATTTGGTTCATGTCTTTCCCTGTGTCGTTGATTCCCGCATGAATCACCAATAGTGGGTAGTAGTCCATGGGTTTGAGTATTTTGGTGAGGTTTTCAGTTATGTCAGATTGGTTGTCTGGTCTGCAGATGGGAGGCTCAGTTCCCCTGAGGATTGAGTCTCCAATTACCAGTACTCTCCTTTTCTTTTTGGCTGGCTTGGGGTGAGGGGGGTTAGCTTCTGTTGTTGAGGCTTTTGGTGGAGTTGTGTTGTGCTTGGTTCTTGGTGGTTCTTTGTCAGATGTTTGCAGGTTTTCTTGTTCCGAGAGTACTGAATATTTGTTGCTTGTAGGCAGTGGGGTTGGGAGGAGGAGGGTTGGAGTTGGTGGAGGCTTGTTTTTTCGTCTTAGGGTGATGTGTGTCCAGCTATTTACTGCTTCTGGGGCATGGATTCGGCTTAGCTCCTCTGGGGTGTTGGTTTTGTTGGGAGTCTGATGGATTTTCTCGTTGTGATGTTGGTGCTTCAGGGTTGTTAGGGTTTTCTCTAGGTTTTTGATTTTTTCCTCAAGTAGCTGGATGAGTTTGCATTTGTTGCAGGTAAAGTTTTGGAGGTTCGAGGGGAGGAGTGAGTACATGGAGCACAAACTGCAGCACACCATGGATTCAGTTCCGTCTTCATCTATGCTTGTTCTGCTGGCTCTCTGCACGAGCCTCTAATTAAATGCAAAGGTAGCAAAAACAGACACACACACACTTGAAAAGTCAACAATACTTTCTTTATCCACAGAAAAATAGAAGCAAACCCCCCTTTTTGTAGTCAAAGGGCTCACTTTCAAAACAAACAGACTTGAATTCAGTGAAAAAACAGAAAAAAAACAAACTCAAAGCAATTAACAAGTAGCTGTGAAGTCGTCACAGCTACTCTCCTTCAGACGTTGTCCAACTCACACGTTTAACAATGATTTACGTTCAGAATCCTGATATCAAAGCACAGAGTCCTTGGAGAATCCGGAGAGTCAAGCCACAATCCACTATCACAAACAGATAATCTTCCACACTGAGAGGCCAGCACGCTGCCCATTTAAAAGCAGCCCTAATTAGCTGCACCACACCCAACCACAAGTGAACTCTCTTATCTCTTGTAATACTGACGTAACTGCTCTCTCCTATTCATGGCCCTTCGCATGCATACGTCTATGACTGCTTCTTCATCAGAAGGCTTCCTAATCAGCTGTCTGCCTCTGAGGGTCCCATTTCACAGTCACTCCCTGCTTCCGATGATACTTCGGTGTCTGAAGCAGTCGGCAGTAAAACAGGCCTTTGACATTGGGAGGATTCACCCACATCCACCCCCACATTCCTTGGGGCAGGAGCTGGCACAGAGCCAACCACAACAGAAGCAGACCCCGACAATTAGATATGTTCATCACCTTGAGTTATTTATAAAAATAAAGGTGAGATATATTCTACATAAAATAAATAAATGTTTTATTAGGCAAAAATCTGAATAATTAACAGGGGAGTATGTAAAATCCCAAGGAAACCTTTTGATAGGTGCTTCTCAACATCCATTCCTTTATTCCTCCTGCCCCAATTTCCATGAAGGAAATAGCTATGGATCAGTTCGGCTGAGAAGGAAATCTGAGAATGAAGAAATATTGCAAGCAAGGTTTATTTGTTTATTTTTTAAAAAACAAAATATTGTTATGAGTTATCGAAGACACCCCCAAGGGGGAAGGTTTTTCTGAATTATGGCTTTAATTTGCAAAGCAGATGAAGAGCTAAATATTTAAATACATAATTACAGCTCTTTGCACTAGTCCAATAAAGGGGTTGTATCCTGGTAAAAGGAAGGGAGGTAAAGAAGACAGACTGGAAAAAAGCAGATTATTCCCAGGGAAGCATAAAGCAGAGACTGGAGTTCTGTCAGTGTAGGTAGACATACAATATTTCTCTTCCAAAGAATCAAACTAAAACATAACTCAAGGTGGAACACAAGCGCAATGCTTCCTCCTCATCCTATTTTCCCCACAACCATAATGTTGAGAGGTGAGTTGGGCTGAGAATGCATTTGGCCCAAGGCCACCCATCCAGCTTTCATGCCTAAGGTGACACTAGAATTCACAGTCTCCCAGTGATTGGCTGAAAATCACCCAGCCAGGTTTCATGCCTAAGGTGACACTAGAATTCACAGTCTCCCAGTGATTGGCTGAAAATCACCCAGCCAGCTTTCATGCCTAACTGACACTAGAATCCACAGTCTCCCAGTGATTGGCTCAAAGTCATCCAACCAGCTTTCATGAGTAAAGTTGGACTAGAATTCACCATCTCCTAGTTTTTGGTCCAATAACCGCTAGACTAGACTCTGATTTTATTTCTCAGTAAAGAGAAACATGAAGCCTGATCATATCACCTGATCAGGGATGCAGTCTTTTTACAGGGTGAATTTCCAATGAATGAATGAATGAATGAATGAATGAATGAATGAATGAATGAATGAATGAATGAATGAATGAATGAATGAATGTCTGGGCCATTGAAGACAGCCATGTTTTAACCTCTCCAAGTTTTCAGTTTCTCCAATAAAAATGGTCACCCTTTGGTATTATTTGGAGGAAAGTGGAGGTATTTTCAGTTTTAGCAGATCCAGTATGCAATCTGCCTGCCAAACATTTCAGGGTTTAATCTGTTACATGCCTACATTGGATTGGCTGCAAACAACAACAAAAAACTATAAAGTGCTAACCTGCAGAATTAGTCTCAATGTTGACTCTTCAATTGAAGGGTTACAGGAAATTTCTTTCCAATGGGGATATAATTTCTGCCTTTTAAAATGTGCAAGCTCCCTGCATGTACACATGTACACACATATACTGTACATATCCGTTAATCCATAAATCTTGCTTCCTGAAATATTGACTTCCCCTCTCAATACCAAACACAGCATGAAAAATCCACAGCCCCTTTTTTGACCTCTGAAAATTCATTTTGGAAAGCAGTTCCTCTGTGCACATCCAAGTTCATGTGCCACTGACAGATTTCACCCCTCTTCCCAATAGGAACATGTTTCATGTGCATTTAAGGAATATGCCCTTTTGTGAATACCAATGGCCCTCAACTTATGACCACAATTGAGCCCAAAATTTCTGTTGTTGAGTGAGTTTTGCTCCATGTTATGACCTTTCTCGCCATAGTTGTTAAGTGAATCACTGCAGTTGATAAGCTAGTAACATGATTGTTAAATGAATTTGGCTTCCTCATTGACTTTGCTTCTCTGATGGTCATGACAGGGTATTACATGATTTGATATGAGCCGTGGTGGTGCAGTGGTTAGAGAGCAGTACTGCAAGCTACTTCTGCTGATCGCCAGCTATCGGCAGTTTGGCAGATTGAATCTTACAAGGCTCAAGGCTGACTTGGCCTTCCATCCTTCCGAGGCCGGTAAAATGTGGACCAAGAATGTTGGGGGCAATATGCTGACTCTAAGTGATATTGGGAAGGAAGGAGGGAGCTGTGGCGCACTGGCTAGGATGCAGTATTGCAAGCTAATTCTTTCAACTGCCAGCAGTTCGATCCTGACTGGCTCAAAGTTGATTCAGCCTTCCATCCTTCTGAGGTCAGTAAAATGTGGACCCAAACTGTTGAGGACAATAGACTGTCTCTGAAAATCACTTAGAGAGGGGTGTAAAGCTCTGTGAATGGTATATAGGTCTAAGTGCTATTCCTTCCTTCCTTCCTTCCTTCCTTCCTTCCTTCCTTCCTCCTCCCTCCCTCCTTCCTTCTCAATGGTTAGAGTGCAGTATTGCAAGTTAACTCTGCCCACAGTCAGGAGTTTGAGCCTCACCAGGCTCAAGGTTGACTCAGCCATCCGAGGTGGGTAAAATGAGGACCCAGATTGTTGGAAGCAATAGCTGACTCTGTAAATCACTTTGAGGGAGCTGTAAAGCACCGTGAAGTGGTATATAGTCTATTGCTATTCTGGGACACTGCAACCATCGTACATATGCGGCAATTGCCAAGCAACCAAATTTTGCTTACATGACCATGGTGATTCTGCAACTGTCATAAGTGTGAAAAACAGTCATAAGTTCCCTTTCACAGTGCTTTTGTCATTTTGAATGGTCACTAAGTCAACTGTTGTAAGTTGAGGACTACCTGAATGTTCCTGGGGTGTGTGAGTGTGAGGTGGACTGTAGAATGATCTCACCTGTAAGAGATGCATACTTGGCAGGCCTTGAAATTCTTGAGGAACATTGCCCATCTCTCTGCCCATGTATATTCATGTGCCATCGTCCATCATGATCAAGGAGGAAAATGTTCCATTTGATTCATGAGTCATGCTGTAGGATCTTTGATCTTTGGTGTATCTTATGAAGCAGGTTAGGCAAATGAGCCCGTTGGGTTTTACTTTGCAAACCACAGCTAAACACTGCAGCTTAGCAAGATATGCAACTCTTGGTCAAAAAGAAAAGCAGCCAACTTGGATTGAGATGAGATCGGTCAATTGATCAATAATATTTGCTGAGTTAATGACCAGCAGAATTTTAAAGAACAAAATATTGACAAACTGAACTCAACAAGCAGTCCTTAATGGGTCGAAGTCTACCTGGAAAGAAGTAAGCAGTGGCGTACCACAAGGTTCCATCTTAGGCCCAATACTTTTCAATATCTTCGCAAACAACTTAGAGGGAATAGAAGGGGATCTTACCAAATTTGCAGATGATACTGACAGGAATAGCTAACACCCTAAAACAAGGGTCCCCAAACTTGGCAACTTTAAGACTTGCGGACTTCAACTCCCAGAATTCTCCAGCCAGCTATGCTGGCTGGAGAATTCTGGGAGTTGAAGTCTGCAAGTCTTAAAGTTGCCAAGTTTGAAGACCTCTGCCCTAAAAGATAGGCTCAAGATCCAGATAGATCTGAACAGACTTGAACACTGGGCCCTATCTAACAAAATGAAATTCAATGTAGAGAAATGTAAAGTTCTACACTTAGATAAGAAAAACCCAAAAGTATACATATAAACTGGGTGAAACTGGGCTTAGTAGCAGTGACTGCAAGAAGGATTTTGGAGTTCTATTAGAAAACCAGATCAACATGAGCCAGCGGTATGCCAAAAAAGCCAACACAACCCTAAATTGCATTAACAGAGGGATACTGTCAAGATTAAGGGAGGTACTAGTATCATTCTATAAAGCCTGAGTAAGACCAAACTTCAAGTACTGCATCAGTTTTGGTCACTACATATAAAAAATATGTTAAGACTCTAGAAAAAGTGCAAAGAAGAGCAACCAGGATGATTAAGGGACTGGAAACGAAAGCAAATGAAGAACGGTTACAGGAATTGGGCATGGCTAGTCTAGTGAAGAGGAGGAGACATGATAGCAGTGTTTCAATACTTGAGGGGCTGCCACAGAGAGGAGGGGGTCAAGTTATTTTCTAAAGCACTCTAAAGTCTGGACAAGGAATAATGGATGGAAACTGGTCAAGGAGATGTTCAACCTGGAAATAAGGAGGAACTTTCTGACAATGAGAACAATCAACCAATGGAACAAGTTGTCTTCAGAGATTGTGGGAGCTTCAGAATTTGAGACTTTCAAGAAGAGTTGGACTGCCATTTGTTGGAAATGTGTAAGGTTTGCTGATTGAGCTGGGCATGGGGGTTGGACTAGATGACCTACAAGGTCCCTTTCAACTCTGTTGTTAGCCACTCCAAGTCTACGGAGAGGGGCGGCATACAAATCTAATAAATGAATGAATGAATGAATGAACAAATGAACAAACAAACAAACAAACAATAAACAAACAAACAAACAAACAAACAAATGTGTTAATCTGTTAAATAACTTCAATAATATACTAGCAACTAGCAAAATAAGTCATGTAGTACCCTCTGTTATAACTGTGAACCAGAGGATGAATCTGAAATCTCAATAGATATAAAATAAAAACTATGTAAACTGAGATTGGTAAGTCTGCAGAACCTGGTTGACACAGTAGTGGTGGTGCAGTGGTTAGAGTGCAGTACTGCAAGCTACTTCTGCTGATCACCGTCTGCCAGCAATTTGGCAGGTCAAATCTCAGTAAGCTCAAGATTGAACTCAACCTTCTATTCTTCCAAGGTCGGTAAAATGAGGACCCAGATTGTTGGGGGCAAGAGGTTGACTCTCTGTAAACCACTTAAAGAGGGCTGTAAAGCACTATGAAGTGGTATATAAGTCTAAATACTATTGCTATTGCTAGCGTGGTAGCCAACCCTTCCCCACTCTTGGTGAGGCATACCTGAAGAGCATCTCAACAGCTTTCAGAAGAACTCTTGAGTGTTGGCAAGAGTTGCTCTGAGGAGCTATGAAGACACCAGCCCAACCAAGTCATGGACTTGCAGCAGATGCTTTTTTGGGGGGTGGGGGGGAGGAGGAAGGGAAATGAAGGCAAGTTCTAAAAAAATTAAATTCAGAGCAGAGATTAAGGCTCCCAGCTGGGCATTTTGCAACTTCCAGGGAGGAGGGGAGGCTCATGGCGTTGCTTAGCAACCATGGCCCCTCTTTGTTAAGGGCTTTCATTTTCACCAAAGAAGTTGGGAGAACATCAAGAGGAAGGGAGGGATGGCTTTGACCAGGCAGATGATCCCACAATGGGAAGAGAAGGGGTTCAGGAGAGAGCAGCAGGCAAAGAAACTGGCCAGGAGAAAAAGAGAGAAAGCAAAAAAAAAAAAAAAAGACCGGAGAGATTGGACTCTTTTCTTTACCAGCTGGTTCTTTGTCAAATCAGCAGATGAAGCTTTTCAAAGGAAATCTTGGAGAGAAACAAAACTGCACACACCAACATTTTGCAGACCAAATATTTAAAGGCGCAGCTGTTGAGCCCGTTTTAACACGGCGGCAAGCCTGGAATTGAAAACTTCTTGAAGACTTGCTGTATTTTGTGGGACGTGGATTTAATGGAGTGATGGGAAAGGTTAGCTTTGGGGTGTGGGTGTCAATCCATTCAACCCCCAACTGCTGTGACTAGGGCAATTTTAACCAACAATATGCAGAGGCATCTAAAAAGGCCAATACAATCCTAAATTGCATTAACAGAGAGATACAATCTAGGACTAGGGAAGTACTAATCTCACTCTATAAAGCTTTAGTTAGACTAATAACTAACTAATTAACTAGAGTATTGCATCCAGCTTTGGTCACCACACTACAAGACATTGAAAGTCTAGAGAAAGTGCAGAAGAGAGCAACCAGGATGATCAGGGGACTGGAAACTAAAACATATGAAGAGAGGTTGCAGGAACTGGGCATGGCAAGTCTAGCAAAGAGAAGGACCAGGGGAGACATGATAACAGTGTTCCAATACTGCTACAGAGAGGAGTGGGTCAGGCTGTTTTCCAAGGCACCAGAAGGCGAAACGAGGAATAAGGGATGGAAGCTGACCAAGAAGAGATTCAACCTGGAAATAAGGAGGAAATTTCTGACGGTGAGAGCGATCAACCAGTGGAACAGCTTGCCTCTGGAGGCTGTGTGAGCTCCAACACTTGAGACTTTCAAAGGGAGATTGGACTGCCATTTGTCTGAAATAATGTAGGGACTCCCCCTTGAGCAGTGGATTGGACTAGTCACTAGATGACCTACAAGGTCCCTTCCAACCCACAAACATACACACACACACACACACACACACAAACAGACAAACCAACCAAGCAACCAAGCAACCAACCCCCAATTTTGCTTTGAGTTCCAACATTCAGCTGCTTGCCGAATAAAAAATCGTAAGACCAGAAATGATTCTAGTGTGGTGGGTTGCTGAAGCTATTGATGTAGGTACAGGAAGGCCAAGTTCTAAGTCTTCCTTTTAACCATGGAAGTTGTTTCGAGAACTCAGGGCCAGTTCTGTTAATTCAGTCCAAGACCAGGTGGTCTAGCTGTGAGCAGGCTGGACTAGGAATAGGGAAGTCCAGGTTCTGGAGCAGGAATGCTAAACATTGGCAATTTTAAGACTTGTGGATATCAACTTCCAGAATTTGCAACCAGCTGAGAATTGGAATCCACAAGGCTTAAAGGTGCCAAGGCTGGACACTTTTATTTCTGTTGACGTAGGTTTTTAGAGCAGGAGTGTCAAACTGGCAGCCCATGGACAGATGAGTCACGGGCAAACCACCCGAGCTCTGTGAAGGGGAAAAATGTCACAAATGTGATGGCAACATGACACTGTGAGTTTGACACCTGTGTTCTAGAGTGATTGGGGGGTGGGCAGTCAAAATTTCTATGAGTCCAACCCATCTCAAAGTGGCTGTTGTGGGGGGAAAAGGCAGGAAGGGCTGGAAGAAAATCAAAATGTGATTCAAGCAAATAGATCAATCATCTAAAAAATAATCACAATAAAAGGAAAAAGTAATCTTAGATTAGATTATTATTAGAGTTGGATGGGACCTTGTAGGTCATCTAGTCCGACCCCCTGCTCAGGCAGGAATCTCTACACCATTTCAGACAAATGGCTGTCCAATCTCCCTTTGTTGGCGCTCTCACAACCTCTGCAGGCAACTTCTGTTCCACTGGTTGATCGCTCTCATCGTCAGAAAGTTCCTCCTTATTTCTAGGTTGAATCTCTCCTTGGTCAGCTTCCATCCATTCTTCCTTGTCTGATCCTCTGATGCTTTGGAAAACAGCCTGACCCCCTCCTCTCTGTGGCAGCCCCTCAAGTATTGGAGGACTGCTATCATGTCACCCCTGGTCCTTCTCTTCACTAGACTGGCCATGCCCAGTTCCTGCAACCGCTCTTCATATGTTTTAGCTTATTTATTTATTTGTTTGTTTGTTTACTTACTTACTTACTTACTTATTTAATTTATATGCCGCTCCCTCCAAAAGGACTCTGACCGGCTTCCAGTTTCCAGTCCCCTAATCATCCTGGTTGATGCACTTTCTCTAGAGTTTCAATGTCTTTTTTGTAGTGTGTTGACCAAAACTGGATGCAGTACTCTAGGCGTGATATACAGTGGAACCCCGACATAAGAGCTGCTCTACTTAAGAGCAACTCGAGATAAGAGCTGGGAGGGGAGAGATATTTTTGTTCTACTTACAAGCCCAAATTCGAGATACAAGCGCCAAGGAGCTGTCTCCTGAAGCCAAACGCTAACTTCCGCGTTCGGCTTCAGGAGACAGCTGCGAAGCGGCGCGCGTGTTTTAAAAGGTTGCAGCCGGCCTGGGGGGCTCGGGGGGGGTGCTTGCAGCTTTCTTTCTTGCTCTTTTTCTTTCTCTCTTTTACCTTCCCTTCCTCTATTTCTTCTTTTCTTTCTCCTTCCCACCTTCTTCCCTCCCTCCCTCCTTTCACTCATTCCTCTCTTACTCTCCCCTTTCATAAGTTTCCTTGCTTCCTTCCTCTGTTCCTGTCCCTTCCCCCTTTCTTTCTTTCTTTCTTTCTTGCTCTTTTTCTTTCTCTCTTTTACCTTCCCTTCCTCTATTTCTTCTTTTCTTTCTCCTTCCCACCTTCTTCCCTCCCTCCCTCCCTTCACTCATTCCTCTCTTACTCTCCCCTTTCATAAGTTTCCTTGCTTCCTTCCTCTGTTCCTGTCCCTTCCCCCTTTCTTTCTTTCTTTCTTTCTTTCTTTCTTTCTTTCTTTCTTTCTTTCTTTCTTTCTTTCTTTCTTTCTTTCTTGCTCTTTTTCTTTCTCTCTTTTACCTTCCCTTCCTCTATTTCTTCTTTTCTTTCTCCTTCCCACCTTCTTCCCTCCCTCCCTCCCTTCACTCATTCCTCTCTTACTCTCCCCTTTCATAAGTTTCCTTGCTTCCTTCCTCTGTTCCTGTCCCTTCCCTCTTTCCTTCCTTCCTTCCCACCCTCCGTCCATTCATTCACCCATTCCTCTCTTGATCGCTTAAAGCCGGTCCCTGGTGCAAAAAGGGTTGGGGACCTCTGTCCTACAGGATTGGGTGGCAGAGAAGTTGAACATATGTAAATTTAAAAGTTTAAGAAAGTTTACAAGTTAAGTGAAAGAAACTTCATTATTCATTTATATGTACATGTACATTTCTTCATTAAAAACATGTCTTTCTGCATAATTTAGACTAACTTTGTGAGTTTTTTGAGGGCTGGAACCAATTAAAATTATTTACATTAATTCCTATGGGGAAAAGTCGTTCGAGATAAGAGCTGCTCGACTTAAGAGCCCAGGTCCGGAACGAATTAAACTCGTATCTCGAGGTACCACTGTAATAATAATAATAATAATAATAATAATAATAATAATAATAATAATAATAATAATAATAATAATAATAGTAGTAGTAGTAGTAGTAGTAGTAATAATAATAATAATAATAATAATAATAATAATAATAATAATAATAATAATTTATTAGATTTATATGCTGCCCCTCTCCGAAGACTCGGAGAGCTTTATAGAGAGTTATTACTACCTCTCTAGTCTTAGATTGTATCCCTCTGTTAATGCAATTTAGGATTGCATTGGCTTTTTTGGCTGCCGCTGCACATTGCTGGCCCATATATTCATATCTTATCCCACTGAACCTCTGAAAATGTTTTCATATCCTCCTGCCTGCTCCCAAATGCTCCAAGCAACAGTGCCAGACAGCTTGCACGACTGGTGTAGATGATGGGGAAAAGCCAAGCATCTGTTGTCCTCTTTCCTAAGGCCTGACAGTCTAGAGGCCTTCACGAGCTCCATCACTGCCCTCAAAAGGATGAAAGCAGCATTGCCCTGATGGGATGCTGTTTTGTATTGTCCTGCAATGTCACAATGCATGTTCTTGCACACCTTTGTTATCATGTTGCCATGCTGTTTTTGCCATGTATCCTTCCCTGGAGGATGCCTCTATGTCTTAAAAAACCCCAAATTACTTCCATGGATTCCCATCATCTTTTTCCTCCCCTTTCCAGATAACCAGGAAAGGTTTGGAAGGGATGAGCAGATATTACAGATTACTATAGTTGGAAGGGACCTTGTAGGTCATCTAGTCCAACCCCCAGTGGTGGGCTCCTACGGGTGCGGTCAGATATGCAGTACTACCATGTTTTCCCGAAAACAAGACACTGCCTGCTCCAAAAGTTGTGCTATGTCTTATTTTCGGGGGGTGCCTTATATTTCTCAAGTAAGACAAATTCACAGGCAGAAATGCTGACACCCCCAAAGAAAGTGTACCGTACGGTACACTGATTACGGTACAGTACCTGTCAGTATGGCACCCACACACACAAACGACGACACTTATATGGTACAACAGTATACTCCCGCTATTGCAGCTTCTGGCCACCAGAGGAACTACAGTCTACGCACTGTAGTGGAGACTGTAATGGCGGTGAGACAGCAGCAGACTGTGTCTGCTGTACTGGACGGTACAAAGCGATGGAAGGGGCCAGCAGGGGACGCCACATTATTACGGTACCGCTATGAACAGCTTTGAATGGTACCGTATGTTTTTCCACCGTACCGTATGTAAATTTGACTACGCCTTATTTTTGGGGGGTGCCTTATATTAGAAAATTCTGCAAAACCTCTGACATGCCTTACGTTCGGGGTACGTCTTATTTTCGGGGAAACAGGGTAGTAGCAAAGTTTTCTTTTTTTCCCTTCTGGGCTCCGGGTATGTTTTTCCTATCACAGTAAACGAGGTTGAATGTGTATAATTTTAGAAGAGCTGTGTGTGCGTGTGTGTAGATACACTTTATATAGTAGATTATCAGGGGTGGGCTACTGCTCAGACCAGGGGGGAGACGCAGTGAGGTATTGAAAATGGAGCTCCACTCCAGAACACCCAATTTATTTATTATTATTTTTTTATTTATTAGATTTGTATGCCGCCCCTCTCCGTACACTCGGGGCGGCTCACAGCAGTAATAAAAACAGTGTACAATAACAAATCTAATATTTAAAAATATCTAAAAACCCATAACTTAGAAAACATGTGCACAAACATACCATACATAACCTATATAGGCCTGGGGGAGATGTCTCAATTCCTCCCTGCCTGATGGCAGAGGTGGGTTTTAAGGAGTTTATGAAAGACGAGGAGGGTGGGGGCAATCCTAATCTCTGGGGGGAGCTGGTTCCAGAAGGTCGGGGCCGCCACAGAGAAGGCTCTTCCCCTGGGTCCCACCAGATGACATTGTTTAGTCGACATGAATTTGTACTGAAACATGTTGAAACAAAATGCATAAGCCATGTCCACAGTGTGGTAGTAAAAATTTTGGTAGCTCATCACTGCCAACCCCCCATTCAATTAGGAGTCCCTACACCTACACCATTTCAGGCCAATGGCCCTCCAATCTCCTCTTGAAGGTCTCAAGTGTTGGAGCTCTCACCACCACCACAGGCATGCTGTTCCACTGGTTGGTCGCTCTCACCTTCAGAAAGTTCCTCCTTATGTCGAAGTTGAAACACCGTCTGCTGTTTCGCATGTACTTCCCCACTTGGGCTTTGCTGTTGACTTGGCATTAACTCCATTGCTGAAACCTGGGCAAAATAGGAACCAGATGTTGTGAAGCAGAGGTTGTGAGCTCAGAGTGAATGGCAATGGACATGGGTCCTCTTCCCTGGCTTCTAATTGAAAAATAATTAAGTTGAAAATCGATTTGAGCCCGTACTTTATGCCAGTCGCTGATTAGGTCCCCTGGAACAGAATTTTACAATTTTCAGAATTTCTTGCCTATTTTGACTCGAAAGTTGGGGAAGCCACTGAAATTAATGCAGTAGCATAGCAGAGATATGGTGGTGTGTGTGTGTGTGTTTCCCTGTGAAGATGGTTTTCAAAGGACACCGAAGAAATCAGTGAAGAATTGGACTGTCATCCAAACCCCAGCAATTCATGGCACCGGACCAGGGTACCTACAAGACCGCCTTCTGCCGCACGAATCCCAGCGACCGGTTAGGTCCCACAGAGTGGGCCTCCTCCGGGTCCCGTCAACAAAACAATATCATTTGGCAGGGCCCAGGGGAAGAGCCTTCTCTGTGGCGGCCCCGACCCTCTGGAACCAACTCCCCCTGGAGATTAGAATTGCCCCTGCCCTCCTTACTTTTCGTAAGCTCCTTAAAACCCACCTCTGCCATCAGGCATGGGGAACTGAGATATTCTTTCCCCCTAGGCCTTTACAATTCATGTATGGTATGTTTGTATGGATGGATGTTTGGTTTTACAATAAGGGTTTTTAGTTGTTTTAGTATTGGATTTACATGCTGTTTTTTGTTACTGTTGTTAGCCGCCCCGAGTCTACGGAGATGGGCGGCATACAAATCTAATAAATAAATAAAATAATAATAAAATAATAAAAGGATTGCCCCGAACCCTGCAGAATTCCCCCAGGAGGCAACTGCTGGAGCTCTGACCAAAACAGTTAAAACCATCTTATTGTTTTTTTAAAAAAAAAAATTTGATTATAAACAAGATAAACAAAACATTATAAAAACATTGGATAATGAGTGGCAGTCCTGTTTCTTATTTTCCATAATGACATTTCTATATTACCATCCTTTAATATTTCTAATACTATATACCGGCACATTTTATTTTACGTAGGTCTTGCATCGGTATCTCTTTTATTCCTATATTCAACCGATTCTCTTTTCTTTTCTTTCCCTGTGCAAAAATTAATCTCGCTGTGGTTGTTATGTGCAGAACTAAATAAATTTGACTAAATAAACTAAACTAAATAAATTTGTTATGTGCAGAACAAAATAAAGTTACCCACAGTGGAAATAGTTCTAGTTTTCTTTCAATTTTATTTTATTTTATTCATCTCATTGTTATGTGCTGTCAATCAATCAGAATCTGGAGGGGAACTCTGGAAGTTGTGCAACCAACAACTTCTGAAGGCAAAGCTGTTCCACTGGTTAATTGTTCTCATGTATATTTTTGCATGTCTGCATGTAATATGTATGTACACATATAGCATATATACCTAGTATTAAATAGTATATTTTGGATGTTCAGTAATAGTAAATAGATAGGGAAATTGTATCTCTTTGAGGCGAGAAGAGGCCAGGCACCTTAACCCAGGGCTATGACTTCTATTCTATGACTTGTGGCCTTCAAATCCCAGAATTCCTGAGCTAATCATGCTAGCTCAGGAATTCTAGGAGTTGAAGTCCACATGCCATAGAAGAGCCAACTTTGCCGACCCCTGCCCTAACACAAACCCTTGACGTGAGTGACATCAAGTTGGCCACCTTTAAGCCAGTCACATGACCTTTAAGCCACTCCTCCGGTCACATGATTGTCATGTCACTCCCACCTGGTCACATGGCTGGCAAGCCACACCCACAAATACCACAGTGTGGTAGTAACATTTTTTGCAGCCCTTCACTGGTGACGGACTACAGTGTAGTAGCACGTTCCAAGAAGGTGGGGTAAGGCAAGAGGTAGCAGCCTAGCGGTTTCCTACCAGTAGAGATGAGGACGCTGCACAAGTAGTAAATCTCACATGTGTGTGTGCATTCCCTTGAAAGATTTTGCTTCCTGTGCAAGATATGACAATCATTAAGTGTTGTATCTCATGATTCTTGATGAATGTATCTTTTCTTTTATATACACTGAGAGCATAGGCACCAAAGACAAATTCCTTGTGTGTCCATTCACAATTGGCCAATAAAGAATTCTATTCTATTCTATTCTATATAATAACAAATTGTAGTTTGGATTGATCGTTCTATGGCATTCTTCGTATTCTATGGGAAGCCCAGGCCTGACATCAATCAAATGGTCACTTCACTGTAGTCCATCTCACCACCTTCCCCTTCATAGGGTCCATCCAGTTTGATGCCAGGACCCAAGAACCAAGAATGACACATGAAGTTGCTTATGAATATTTCTGTTCATTGTCCTTTACGTATAGACAGAATCTTGCCAGATGAAAGTTTATCTGTGTAATTGATACACTCTGGGAATCACTAGGGAGAATCCTTTTTAACCTCTTTCTGCCTACCAAACTCTTTGAGATGCAGCCTCTCCCTCCTGGGAATCCAGACATTCCACAACAGGTGTTGTGTGAAAGCAGCTTTTATGGGAGTGTCCTTCAAGCCATTGGTGATTTCCACTTGACTAACAATAGTGAGGACATGTCCCAGAGAGAGATAATGCAAAGTTTAGATGGCACATAAATATACTCAGGAAAAAGGGGAGGCATTGATACCACAGTTGCCATCTTGACTTCTCCAATTCCTTCCTCCAAATAGCCCTGATGCTTATCTATCCAATCACAAACCGATCTAATGCATCAAAAAGACAATGACAGAATTTTCAAAAAAAGGCAAAATTCTACATAGTTATCTGTTCTGTCGAGCTCTCTGGTAGAATCCTCCCAAAAATGCACAGATACAATTTCAGACACACACACGTTTGAAAATTCAAAACAATGTTCTTTACAATGAAAAGTCACTTAAACTAAGCCCTCTTTTTGTATAGCAAAGAGCACTTGTCTCCAAACAAACTGGTAATTTGTACAAGTCCCTTATCAGTTCTGAGATACTTAGCTTGCAGCTGTGAGGCAATTCACAGTCCTTCTTCTTTCACCAAGTGAAACACACTTTGTTCTGGTTTAGTTTCAAAGCGGGGAAAAATCAGCACACAAATGGTCAAAGTAGTATAGCAGTCACGAAACACAACGATCAGATAATCCTCCACAATGGCCAAACCTACAGGCTGCTATTTATACCAGCCTCACTAATTACCACAGCCCCACCCAACCACAGGTGGCCTCATTTTCTTTGATAATAATCTCTCAGTTGTTGCCTATGCATCGCTGTCCGCATGTGTGGCTGTATCATTAATTCTTGTTCTGAATCCAAGGAGGAGCTAGATAATTGATCTCCTTCTGAGCTGTCTGCCCCACTCTCCTCCTCCCTGTCACTCATGTCTTCTTGGTCAGAGGAGCCTTCATCAGCAGATTCCACCGGGGGCAAAACAGGCCTGCAGCATGTGGATGTCTCCCCCACATCCACAGTCCTTGGGGCAGGAGCTGGGCCAGAGCTAACCACAACAGTTATCTAAAGTGGCATCTTAGCCAGACTAGGTTGTGTTTTTACAAATTAATCCCCAATATACTTTGATTAACTGGGGTTTTATTCTGCTGCTAGTTAACTGGGGGAAAATGTTTCTCCTTTTAAGATGAAGAGTGTAGGAGAATGGAGGGTGAAGTTCAACCATACTTAAAAGATACAATTCTTTCTCGTGACATTTTTAAAGAAGATATTCTGTATATAGCAGGCGCTGAATGAATTCCCTGTAAAAGCACTAACGTGTACTTGGAACATAAGAGCTGTAGGATTGTAGCAGTTGCAAAATCTAATAAATACATGAAATAAATAAATAAAACAAATAAAGGAGAAAATGTCTGTGGATTAGACCCCAGGGTTTTATAATCCATTGTATTAGATGTTTCTGAGAATTAATTAAATTTCCTTGGCATTATGTGGCATTCGGACATAAATCTTTGACCCTAGAAACTCCACTTCTTTTGTTTTATTTTGCCCTGAGTCAACTGCCAAGCAAGTTCATTGGAAGATGTCTCGACCATGAGGAAAAAAATCCTGATAGTTAGAAGAATGATGGCTTGCCTTCAGAAGTTGTGGGTGCTCCATTACTGGAGGGTTTCAAGTAGAAATTGCACAATCACTTGTCTGAAATGGTATAGGACCGTGATAGTAAACCCATAGCATGCATGCCACAGATGGCACACGGAGCCATATTAGGGAGGCACATGACACATTGCCCTATGTCAACTCCAGTGTGCATGTGTACACTACCCAGCTGATTTTTAGCCTTGGGGAAGCTTGTTTCACCTTCTAGAGGCTTCAGGAAAGCTTCCTTGAAGTCCCAGAGTACAAAAAACCACCCAAAAGACAAACCAGAATTTCAGAAAATCCATTTTCCCCATTGTATTCTTTTTCACACTTTCACAGGGAAGCTTCCCGAAGCCCCAGAATGTGAAAAATAGCCCAGCAGGCAACAGACTTCTGTTTTGCCCGTTGTACTGTTTTTCACATGCCAGAGGCTTCGGAGAAGTTTCCTGAAGTCCTAGAGTGCGAAAAACAGCACAACGGGCAAACCAGAAGTCCATTTTCCAAACATCTGGTTTGCCTGTTTTTTCACTATCCCAGGCTTCAGTGAGGCCCGTGCGCATGCATGGGGACCGTGGGGGATTGTGCACAAGTGCTGTGCGGGGTTACACATGCATGGGGGGAGATAATGGGTGTGGCCATATGCCTGTGTGTTAGTCCATGCACACACACCCTTTTGGCACTTGCACCAAAATAGATTCACCATCACTGATATAGGATCTTCTGCTTGGGCAGGATTATTCTGTTGAGTCCTTTTATTAAAAGGAAGACGAATTTGGATCCCTTGATCATTTTTTCATCATCTCTAAATCTAAACACATCTATTGTTGTGGCTTCTTAGTCATGCCATTATTTTTTTTTAAAAAATGAAAAACATCTCAAATGTTTCCTGGTAGGAAAGGAAATTGAATTTACATGTCCAATTATAAAAATACACTTTAGTAGCATTACCTTTCCTGCTGGGAACGCAGGCTGCAAATATACAGGCTGTATGTTCTCAAGGGAAGTGCCTGTATTTTAATGTTTCTCAGGCTTAGCATCTTTAAAATATGTGGACTTCAGCTCCCAGGTTTCTGGGATTTGAAGTCCACATGTCTCAAAGTTGTTGAAGTTGAGAAATACTGCTGTATCATACATGGATTTATAGTGGTTCAAATGTTAATGTGCAGTCCACCCAGCCATTCAAGGACAGGGTTGTCTATGTCAGTGGTGGGATTCAAATTTTTTACTATTGGTTCTGTGGGCGCGGGCTTGGTGGGCATGGCTTGGTAGTTGTGGCAGGGGAAGGATACTGCAAAATCCCCATTCCCTCCCCACTCCAGGGGAAGGGTACTGCAAAATCTCCATTCTCTCCCCACTCCAGGGGAAGGATACTGCAAAATCCCCATTCCCTCCCCACTCCACGGGAAGGATACTGCAAAATCTCCATTTCCTCCCCACTCCAGGGGAAGGATACTGCAAAATCCCCATTCCCTCCCCACTCCAAGGGAAGGATACTGCAAAATCCCCATTCCCTCCCCACTCCAGGGGAAGGATACTGCAAAATCCCCATTCCCTCCCCACTCCAGGGGAAGGATACTGCAAAATCCCCATTCCCTCCCCACTCCAGGGGAAGGGTACTGCAAAATCTCCATTTCCTCCCTATCAGCTGGGACTCAGGAGGCAGAGAATAGATGGGGGTGAGGCCAGTCAGAGGTGGTATTTACCAGTTCTGTGAACTACTCAGAATTTGTGCTACCGGTTCTCCAGAACTGGTCAGGATCTGCTGAAACCCACCTTTGGTTTATGTTGATAAAATATCAGACATTGGGCTGGCGTAAGCTCTTGATGGATATTTGGACACAATGTGGTGGATATATTCTATTCTATTCTATTCTATTCTATTCTATTCTATTCTATTCTATCCTAGCCTACCCTACCTTACCCTACCCTACCCTATCCTATTCTCACAACAGCCCCACTCATTTCATCATTCCCCTCTTCCCCCTCTCTTCCCATGCCTCTTCTGATAGCCCTATTAAGTTTGCATATGGAGTGGAGAAGACATGGCATCTTGGGTTTTATTTCAGATGATGAAATCTAAGTCTAATCCTGCATCCATCTGGACAGGAAACAAACAAACAAATAAATAAATTCATCAGCAGAAATGTTTTTGTACATGAGCAGCTGATTCCAACAAACAATTAATGAATGTTAGAGAAGAATTGGAGCTTAGGAAGGGAGATGGGATGCTTATGGCAATATGTTGCCATGTGATCTCACTTTCTAACAGTTGTGGTCCTGGATGATGCTCCAGTAAGCCAATGCCATCTTCTAAGGAACTCCATTCCACCCTCCCGTGTGCCTGGTTTCCTGTTTCTCCCATGCCACTGACCCTCAGTCTTCTGTAAGACAGGTGTGGTCCTTGCTGCATCATTTAGAAATAATTTTGTAGCTCTTGTAGTTTTCCAAATACCTTTCTCTCGCATGCATCAGTGTCTCTGTTTGACTTTATTTTTGTTGGCACATTGTTGCCCAAGGGAGAAGCAAACAACACTGTTGGGCCTCAATCCAGGTTAGAGTTCTGCTGTAAAGATGGGTTCGGGACTGGAATCGAGTTGATCTAGCCAAATAATGTGCTTGAAATCAGTTGCTTGGTCTCCCTCCTGTTCTATCTCTAGATGAGGCAGCCCATAAAGTCCCGGGGAAGGGATCCAGTCTTCTAACCCACAGTTACAAGACTGAGCAAAGAGAGTCAGCAGGAACTGACTGGCTTCTCAGGAGCAGCTTCTCAAACCAGGGGAGTCAATTCTACTGGACAAATGCCACCATAAACGATACCCAACTACAACAGTTGATGGGGGGAGGGGGCAGTATCGAGTTCCTACCCGGTGCAGGCCAGACTGCATACCGGTAGTAAAATGGGAGTTGTGCGCACAGCTTTGGGTGTCCGGTGTGCATGCGCATCCCAGTGAAATTTTGCATCTGTGCATGGGCAGGAAGCAAAATCTCATGAAGAGATGTGTGCATGAGATTCCAGCGATTTTTTGTCTCCCTGCCTGCACAGAAGCAAAAAAACCCATCAAAATCTCTCTACTACAGGCACGTCACAAAATGTCCAACTTTTATTTTACTGTGTTTTTCCCTCTTTTTAAAATTGTTTGTATTTTGTGTGTTTAAATAAAGTTTACTTTTATTTTTTTAAAAAAATCTCTCTTGTGTGCATGTCCCCTCACAAGATTTTCCCTCCTGCGCATGCGCAGATGCAAAATCTCGCTGGGACATGTGCATGCGCATGCTGGACACCAGCAGCTGCATGTGCAGCACACTGGTAGTGGTGGGAGCAGCAACCCTCACCTGGGAGGGGGGTGCCCCTATGGTGAAACAATAACATGCTGCCTCTTGACAATGTCAAGCATCCTCCATGTGATGGGTCTGTGGTTTAGATCTCACATCTGGAGGTGACTTGAGTTTTTGTTCCACATGAATGAATGTTAACTTCCAGGTCACAAAGCAATGTTCTCCTTACAGTAGATTATGGATTTAGAGAAAGGTGGACAAAATGTTCATTATAAACAATTTATTGCATTCACCTTAAAAAAAAAAGTAGGAGAAAGAGAAAGGAGAAATTCCTTGAGTAAAAATATTGCAGCTGTCTGAACATCCAATAAGAAGATTTTATCAGATCCCCCCCATTATTGAATGACTCTGTTGAAGTCAGCCCCTTGAGGTACTGTAGATCAGACTTGAAAATCCCAAAGGGACTTTTCTTTCGAGTGGATTTTCTGGTTTTTCTTCGAAGACATTTTGCTTCTCATCCAAGAAACATCTTCAGTTCTTCTCAGAGCTGGCTCTTCTTGGATGAGAAGCAAAATATCTTCAAAGAAAAACCAGAAAGTCCAGTTGCCTCTTGAGACAAAAAAAAGCAGCTTTGGGACAACCATGATAGCAGTGGGTTTTAAAACCTGGGTGGTGTGCAGCAGGTAGAGTGCTGTACTGCAGGCCACTAAAGCTGACTGTAGATCTGTAGGTTAGCGGTTGAAATCCAATCACCGGCTCAAGGTTGACTCAGTCTTCCATCCTTCCAAGGTGGGTAAAATGAGGAGCTGGATTGTAGGGGCAATAGGCTAGCTCTGTTAAAAAGTGCTTATTTCTTTTGCTTATTTCTAATGTATTTGGGTAAGTCATGGCCCCCATTGTGGAGAGCCACCTTGTTGTAAGCCACCCTGAGTCTAAGGAGAAGGGCGGCGTAAAAATCGAATAAATAAAATAAATAAATAAAACCCATTACTACTGGTTTGCGTGTGAGATGTTTTTGTGCATGCACAGAAGCCTCCGGGGAGGGTGGGCAGAGCCAGTGCTACCGGTTTGCAGAACGGGCTAAACTGGGAGCAACCCACTGCAGAACCGTGATCTGGATGACTGAGAGTCTTCATAAACATCTGACTGGGAACCAAAGTCATTCAGGCGAATACTACTTTTATAATAAGGTTATAGTAACCCCCTCCATTTATTGTATCTTTATGGGAATCAGGGAGAGTCTTGTCTGAGATGCCTATTCAAGTTACAGATCTTCACCATATTTAACAATTTTTAATCTGACCATTATTTATTTATTTATTGGATTTGTATGCCGCCCCTCTCCGTAGACTCAGGGTGGCTAACAACAATAATAAAAAGCAGCATGTAAATCCAATACTAAAACAACTAAAAAACCCTTATTGTAAAACCAATAGCAATAGCAATAGCATTTAGACTTATAGACCACTTCACATTGCTTTACAGCCCTCTCTAAGCGGTTTACAGAGAGTAAGCATATTGCCCTCCAACAATCTGGCTCCTCGTTATACCGATCTTGGAAGGATGGAAGGCTGAATCAACCTTGAGCCTACTGAGATTCAATCTGCCAAACTGCTGGCAGCTGGTGATCAGCAGAAGTAGCTTGCAGTACTGCACTCTAACCACTGCACCATCGATGCTCTTTATTATCTTCAGTATCTATTATCTTGGGCTCTATTATCTTGTGGCTCTTCTACCTGTCCTTGAAGGTCATTCCTTTTGTCTATTGCTGTTGATTTATCACATTGAATGGAAGTGGGTGCTTTTGAAAGGATGCGCTTTCACTATGCATCCCTGGACTGGATTTGCACGAAGACATTAGCATGTTGTGTGAACGTATTCCAATGTTAAATCATGGCTAGGATTCATGCTCATCCCAGAGAAGGTCCATCTATGCATTTACTAAGAGGCACATAACCCTCCATTCATCTATCCATCAGTCTATGGTTATCAATACAACTACGGCGGCTAGCTTAATATATGCCCAACACTGGAAGAAAGAAATGATACCTCAGGAGGAAGAGATTATAGAAAAGATTACATCTTGCGCGGAAATGGATAAATTAACATTTGAAATTAAGAATAAAGAAAAATCTGATTTTTACAAATGTTGGGATATGTTCTACCGGTGGTTAAGGGAAAGGGAAAACAAAGTAATTAATGTACATTTGATTAATATTTAACTGATAAAGCTATTGCCTGGTAACAGAATTTATTGTTAATATAAAGATATAAGAGGACTCATACGATTTAAGATTAGTTTTCTCCACTCCAAACTGGTGTATGTGACTAAATAAACAGAGCTATAATAGAATATTAATATAGTTAGAACCATTTTTAGGATATGCTATATTTTCATCCAATTTTTGTTTGTTTTAAATGTCTTTGTGTTGTTTTATGTATTGTACCTTTTTATGTATTTAAATAAAAGTTAGCTTTTAAAAAATACATTTAAAAAAAATTATTAAAAAAGTCTAGGACAGTGATGGTGAATCTATGGCACGGGTGCCCCAGGTGGCACGTGGAGCCATATCTGCTGGCACGCGAGCTGTTGCCCTAGCTCAGCTTCAATATGCATGTGTGTGGTAGCCATCTGATTTTGGATCACACAGAGGCTCTGGGAGGGTGTTTTTGGCTTCCAGAGGGCCTCTAGGGGGATGGGAGAGACCATTTTAACCCTCCCCCAGCTCCAGCGAAGCCTTTGGAGCCTGGGGAAGGTGAAACATGAACCTACTGGGCCCGCCAGAAGTTGGGAAACAGGCCATTTCCTAAGGGCCTCCAGGGGGCGAGGAAACCTGTTTTTGCCCTCCCCAGGCATTGAATTATGGGTGTGGGCACTTGTGCATTCGTGATAGCGTACACACATGCTCTTTTGGCAGCCAAGGAAAAACAGTTTGTCATTACTGGCCTAGGACAGTGTTCTCAACCTGTGCGTCTTGACCCCTTTGGGGGTTGGAAGACGGTTTTACAGGGGTCGCCTAAGTCCATTGGAAAAGACATAATTTCTGGCACTGTGCGTGTGTCACCATCTTGTTTTCGGTGCTTTTTTGTTGCAATTTTTAAAAAAGAATTTTGGCACTGCACATGTGTGCATGCATGCCCATAAAGTACGGCCATGCAGTGCAGGAGAAAGTGAGCTGGCAGCAAGGTAAGTTAGAACCCACTCCTGGGTTTCCTAATAATTTTATTATTTTATGGCTGGGGGATATTGCAACATGAAGAAGTGTATTAAAAGGCCAGATAATTAGGAAGGTTGAGAACCAACGGTCTAGGAGGACCCCACTCCATCGACACCAGACAGTCCCTTAAAATTAAGCCAAGATTAACTTAAAGAGATAGCCATCAACATGTAGGCTAAACCCTTTTATGGCAAGCCACAGCCTGGACCCTGAAGGCATAGCAAAAATTGCATTTCACTCAGCATTAAATTGCTTTGGTGAAGGTCTGTCTTATTTTTCACTTAGGAAAGTGCTGCTGTTGGCATCATCAGGATTTATGGATCTCCCTTCCCATAGCTGCCCTTTGACACAAGAAAAAGCACAGGCCTCTCAAGGGGAGACCAGCAGAATTTGAAGGCCACACTATCTTTTCACTAACCCAGCTTCAGCTATTTACTTTCCACTTTTCTTAACCTGGTTTATCAGCAATGCTGGCTAGGGATAATAGATGGTCTAACCCAAGGGTGTGAAACTCAAGGCCCAGGGGCCGGATCAGGCCTTCAGGGTGCTTAGATCTGGCCTGTGGGGCTATCCAGGAAACAGCGAAGGACCGGCCCGTGCTGCCTCTACCAGCGAAAACAGAGTCTCGGGAGGGCCACACTTGAGCCTCCAGACGTCCGTTTTCAGTGGCAGATGGTTGCAGGAGGCTGTCACAGCCAAAAATTAAGCTCGGGAGGGACGCAACAGGCAACCCCAAAACGAGTGACATAAATATGGCCATGCTCACCCTGGCCAGACAAAATGCCAGTGTTCCAAATAGCATCCAAGAAATAGATCAGAGTCCAAGGCTTTGCTTTCTTCAAAGTTCCAATTAATTAACAGGGCCATGTTAGCACAACTGGAGAAACCCGAATCTAAACTTACGAAGGTATCTCCACCCGGATTAGAGTTCATTTCCTTGCATCTCTACCATCACATGAACCATGCGACTTCTGCCAGCATATCGTGCAACTCCCAGCAGCTCACGCCCAGATGCTGACCTTGAGAACCTAAAAGGAATCGTGGCATGCAGCCACACCCTCTCTTCCAAGTTCACCCAGCAAGAAACATTCCAAAAGAACATAGCCTAATGTGGCAGGCCCAAACCTCCAAGCATTCTGGCTTTGGCCTGACACCAACTCTGGCCACCGGAGGTCAAACACAACCCTGAATGTAGCCCTCAATGAAATCAAGTTTGACACCCCTAGTCCAGGGGTGGGTTCCTCTTGATTCTGACCAGATCACCAAAACTGTTAGCAACCTGCTGGTGACATGACAATGACGTTAATGGATCCGGTCTGGTCGGTGCCGGTCTGTGGGCACTGCAATTGTTTTTGGGGAATTTTTGGAGAATTTTTCCGCGTTTGGAAGGCTTCTCCTCTTCTGCTGCTTGAAAAAGAACCCTCCCACCTGCCCAGTGAAGGACTACCAAACGTTTTACTACCACATTGTGGGCATGGCTTATGCATTTTGTTTCACCATCTTTCAGTGCAAATTGAGTGCTCTGGAGCTCCATTTTCGCTACCCCACTGCGTTCTCCCCCATCCGGGCAGTAGCCCACCCCGATTATCTACTATATAAAGTGTATGTACAAACACGCACGCACAGCTTTTTTAAAATTATGCACATTCAAACTCTTTTACTGTGATAGGGAAAACATACCCAGAGCCCAGAAGGGAAAAAAAGAAAAAAAAATCAAAAGTTTGCTACCGGTACTGCGCACCTGACCATTCCCGTGGGAACCCATCATTGCACCTGCCCCAGGGACAATACTGCCCTTTATTTCTTTGCCTGTAGCACAGCTGATCGGCTCTTCAGCTGTGTTTGGGGCTGAATTCTGCTACTGAGCATGCACAGAAGCGAAATTGCACAAGGGGATGCATGCACGCAAGACATCATGATCAGGGGTGGATTGCCATTACTGCCGCTACTGGTGCGCTGCACGCTCAGCTTTAGTTATCTTGCATTTTTCAGGAAGCAAAATCTGCTGAAATCTTGCGAGGCGATGCACACGTATGTGAGATTTTAGCGGGGGTTTTTTTGCTTCTGTGCATGCACAGAAGCAAAGAATCACCAAAATCTGTCTCTCATACATGTCCCCTTGCAAAATTTTGCTCCTGCACGTGCGCACGAAGCAAAACTATGGAAAAAAGATAGGACTGGCACCGTATTGGCCATGTCCAAATTGCTCAATCTGGTAGCTGCTACTGGTGCACAGTCCCCTACCTTACCAGTAGCAACCCACTACTGATTGCGATGCGAACCAGTGGCGAAGGTAAGTGGAACCCACCCCTGCGCCTGGTCTAGCCCATCTGGAAGATGAGCCATGATTTGGAGAAAAAACGAAGCTGCAGCCTCACAAGAAGCAAGGTTGTTTTTTTAAAAAATTCCTCCTTAAGAAAAGACTCCAGAGAGCTTTGAATAAAAATCTGGGGGAGCGGGGAAGGGAAGAGGAGAGGAGAAGAAAAGGGGAAGGGGAAGAACCCCAGGGGCTGCTTCCCAAGTTATATGTTCCCTGCTTGGTTTGTGAAATATAATTCTTCTCTCCTTGTCTGCTGAAGTAGCACTCATTAGCAATATTAGAATTGTCAGATGCAAATGAGGCGCATGAGCTGCAGTGAAATTTTCAAGAGGAGAGGAAGATGCGAGAATTCGTTTTCACAGCTGACCCACCATTAAGTAGCATCTGGCATCATATTCTGGTGGTTTCCCTCCTGAAGCCAAGGGAATGTTATGACTGCAGCGCTTCATATACTGTATTCTTATTCTCGCCAAGGAAAGGCTAATCCGAGTTTATGACAGATGTGGCTGAGCAGCCATAACCCGGAGCTCATTCCAAGTTCTGGCTAAACATGATGGAAATGTGCTTCTAATTGCAGAGAACGTATATGCAATGTACATGGATATAATTGGGCAATGCCCTTCTATGTTTAATTTGGGTGATCTCGATAACTGAGCCCAAACTTTCTGTTGTTAAGAGAGACATTCGTTAAGTGAGTTGTTCCCCTCCCCCACTTTACAATCTTTCTTGACACAATTTTTAAATGAATCACACTTAACAAGTGTGAAGTTAATGACCTGGTTGTTAATTTGGCTTTCTCATCAAGTTTCATGGTCGGAAGTTCACAAAAGCTGATCATGTGACCTTGAGATACAGCAACAGTCATAAATAGGAATCTTTTAAGTATTCATGAACTGGGAGAGCCCATGTTAACAAGATCAGCCAATGAGTAGGCATAGGAATTGAGTCAGCCAAAAGGAGCTAACCACTTCTGAGTCTGTGCAGAGAATCGAAACTGAGAAGCTCAAGGCTGGGCGTGGCTCAGTCTCCACTCTGCTCTCTCTCCAGGCTGAGCTCTCCTGAAATGAAACTAACTGTTCTCTGATGTCTGCAACTGCTTGAAGAAGAACTCGGCTAATGGTATTGTAAATCCATCTGTTACTATGTTTATAAAGACGTTATTGAATCCAGCTGAATCTGTCATCTATGTGTGCTTCTAGTTTTGATTTTTTCAACAAACTTTAATAGAATCAGTTGTCAAGCATCTGATGCTGTACAGGTCATAACTGTGAAAAATGGTCACTGGGGGGAGGGGGCAATGGTTAATTTTGAAAAGTAGTAATTTTGCACACTGCAGCCTCAAGTGTCCTGCGAGGGCCATGGGAAAGTGGGGCCAAGGTCCGGAGAGGGGCAGCCGCCATGGGTGCCACGGGCCATGGCTGGCGTGCTTCTGGTCCAGGCATCCAGCACTGTGCTTTGGGTACGAACCAGCGCATGCGCAGGAAGCTAAGCACACCACCACCAGACTGTTCCAGCAAGGCCACAAATGGCTGCCCTTTACTGCCACAAGGTATAGTTAAAAAACTAAAAATGTTATCTACGATGGCGCAGGTCAAATTCTGTTTATTTTTTGTAGGTGCTGCAAGTGCAATAAGACAGGGGAGAATTGATCACAGCTGTCGTTCTGGCTTTTTCTGGCTCATACCATGTTGCTATCCCTGCATGGCATCGACTAAGTTTATGCATTGTGAGAGAAAATGGTTTGCTTATCTATAATTAATTGTGCAAGCCATCATGGGGAGCTTCCCGCAACATCTTGATGCCATTGTATGGTTTGTTTAGCAAAGGTGTCCACAATCCCGAATCCATGGACCGGCACTGGGCCACGGCATAGCTGAAACCAGGCTGTGCAAACAAGCAAATTCCCATCTGTGCGATGCAGTCAGCACGCAAAACTACGCCCCCTCTGGCCTGCGCGAAAAATGGTCACGAGTCACATTTTTCAGTGCTGTTCTAACTTTGAACAGTCACCAAATGAACTGGGACACCAAATGAAGGGACACAATCTGAAGTTAGTTGGGGGAAAGATCAGAAGCAACGTGAGAAAATATTATTTTACTGAAAGAGTAGTAGATCCTTGGAACAAACTTCCAGCAGACGTGGTTGGCAAATCCACAGTAACTGAATTTAAACATGCCTGGAATAAACATAGATCCATCCTAAGATTAAATACAGGAAATAGTATAGGGGCAGACTAGATGGACCATGAGGTCTTTTTCTGCCATCAATCTTCTATGTTTCTAACTGTCATAAGTTGAGGATGACCTGTACAGACATCTTGGCTCCATCCAGATGTTCTGGATTCCAGTTCTCCAGATTCAAGCCAACCTATTGTTCTAGCCCAGAACATAGCTACTATTCAGACCAACAAGTGGGGCAATAGTTAATTTTGAAAAGCAGTAATTTGCCACACTGTAACTTCAAGGATAGCCATAAACAGGGGTTGGCTGCTGCCTGGACAGTGAGGGGGGGGGATGCAGTGGGATAGCGAAAATGGAGCACCACCACAGAGCATCCAATTTGCACTGAAAGAAGAAAGAAAAGGCAGGGCATCCTGCATAAGCCACCCCCACAGTGTGGTAGTAAAAATTTTGGTAGTCCTTCAGTGGCCATAAGGTATAGTTAAAAAAAGGTAAAAATGTTACCTACGATGGCTATCCTCTCTTCAAGGAACTAGTCCCTTAGTGCCCAAAAGGTTGGAGGCTGCTGTTTTAACATGTTGGGTGAACCCCAGGAGTGTGAATATCATATCCATGCTCAAAACCCAGCAAGACATAGCACAGCCCCAAATCTCCTAGGATGCAGACATCTTATGCATAATTTCTCCTTAATGTTCTCGGTGCAATGTTCATCTCCTGAAACCCATTCAAAACACCATCGAACAGCTTTCAATCTCAAAGACAAGCCAGGTTTTAAGGAAGTGTGACCATTTGCAACTGTCGGTAAAAATAAGGATTACACACTCCAAAAAGTAGCAGTTTTGCCACTCCGCTCATTTTGTGCATTTTCCCAGCGCTCCCATGTTACAAACCCTAACAAAACCTGAAAGTCCCATCAGCACTTCATTAATTTCCCATAGCAAGGAGACTGTGCTAGTATACTTCAGCAGTTGTTGATGCAGCACAGCTTTGAAAAAAAAAAACCATCTCGGTGCACTGTGCTGTGGTCTTTGTTTTCCCAGACAAATGATCCCCTGGTTGCTTCATTTCCAGTTGCAAACTGACAGATACTGCCAATTTTCCAGAAGAAAAGGTTCAAAATATAATATTTCCAACCACAGACAATACGATTTTATCACACGCCGAGCACTTTTTCTTCCTTCCATTTGTAATTAAAACTGAAATACTCCATATATAGAGAGATCTATCCTAGTCTCCCTTAATTTTCAAAAAAACATGTGACATATATATATACATATATATAGTCTGCACTGGTTGCCGATCAATTTCCGGTCTAAAGCTCTTCATGGCATCGGACCAGAATATCTCCGGGACTGCCTTCTGCCGCACGAATCCCAGCGACCGATTAGGTCCCACAGAGTTGGCCTTCTCCGGGTCCCGTCGACTAAACAATGTCATTTGGCGGGTCCCAGGGGAAGAGCCTTCTCTGTGGTGGCCCCGACTCTCTGGAACCAGCTCTCCCCGGAGATTAGAACTGCCCCCACCCTCCTTGCCTTCCATAAACTCCTTAAAACCCACCTTTGCCACCAGGCATGGGGGAATTGAGATATCTCTTCCGGGCCTATACAGTTTATGTATGGTATGTTTGCATGTATGTCTGATTAATAATGGGGTTTTTAAAATGTTTTTAAATTATTAGATTTGTTATGAATTGTTTTATTGCTGTTGTGAGCCACCCCGAGTCTATGGAGAGGGGCGGCATACAAATCTAATTAATAATAATAATAATAATAATAATAATAATAATAATAATAATAATAATAATAATTGTTGTTATTGTTGTTATTGTTGTTGTTATTATTGTTGTTGCTGTTGCTGTTGTTATTGTTATTGCTGTTGCTGTTGTTGTTATTATTATTATTATTATTATTATTATTATTATTGTTATTATTATTATCTGGAACTGTTTGATGTTCAGAAATTAAATATGTTTAGCCCAACACCCAATGGTGGAAGAAACCTGGCCTGCTTTCTTCAAACTGACCTGACAAAGTATTAACAGACCTGCCTTCACTCATGGGTGACTGTATTCATCCATCTCAGATGGATGTATTTGGTTGACAAGAATGAATGTATGGAAAGATTTGTGGTGTTGCTGATTGCATTCTCTCTTCAGTTGGAAGTCTGCAGTCAGAGGTTCTTCAAGGAAGGGTTTCTCTTGTGTGTTTATTTATTAATTAAATTTGTATGCCACCCATCTCCCATATAAGCAGTGGTGGGCTACGAGCCGGAATACTAAATTGTGCTCACTGCGGTGGCTCATAAGTTCTTGCGGGGCCAGCACAATTTTGCTGCTGCACCTATGGAGGCAGCAAAATTGCACACGGAGCTGCAGGTGCGCCCGTGTTTCGGCGAGATTTTACCTGCGGCTCTGTGCACGATTTTGCTGCCTCTACAGGTGCAGCAGCAAAATCGCGCTGGCCCTGTAAGAACTTATGAGCTGCGGCGGTGAGCGCAATTTAGCGTTCTGGCTCATAGCCCACCGCTGCATACAAGTTGACTCTGAGCAGCTCTGTTGGGCAACCTTCTGACTTCAAGGCAATCAAAAAGTTCCTGGATCATCCGCAATCGGAGGTATTGCTTGCATATGATGCCTTTCCCCTTTTACTATATAAAAGGGTTCTTAAACACTCTTTAGTATTATATGCCTCTCTGCAAAATAAATGCATTCCACAGCTCTGTATTCTGTGGCTACTGAGCAGGCTCCATTATCCTAGGGAACTGGCCAAGGTCCTGAAAACATCTGTACTTCAAAGGTGAACAAGATTGTTTGCAAAACAGGATCTGTTTTGTGACTATATGCACATCCTCCTATAGCTATAGCAAGAGTGATAGCACTTTCTAATGCCGTGACCCCTTAATACAGGTCCTCATGTTGTGGTGATCCCCAACCATAAGTCTAGCGCCAATTCTCCCAACAGAGCTTTAAGCTGATTGGCAGGAATGCCAAAGGGACACCCCTACTGTAAATGCCTGAATGGTCAGATTGTAAAATATGTTCCAAGGCACCAGAACAGAAGCTTTAGTTCCTAACACCATGGGAAATTTGTCTTTCCCCATGGTCTTAGCTGACCCTTGTGAAACAATTGTTCGACTCCCAAAGGAACCACTGGTTTAGATTTATATACACTTAATGGTGCTTTACAGGCCTCTCTAAGCAGTTTACAACATCAGCCCATTGCCCCCAACAATCTGGGTTGGACCTTGGTGACCTTGGAAGGATGGGAAGGATGGGTCAACCTTGACTGGGTCAGGATTGAACTTCTGAAAACTGGGCAGAGATGCAACTTAAGAGACATCTTAGAAAAGGCACCTCTCTCCAATGATGATATGAAAGAAAGGTTCCTACTACCAAAACCTAAAACTAAAAGAGGATTTGCAGAGTGAGCATGCACACAGATATTTAATTCTTGCTGCAAAGTTAGTATTAGCTGGAAATCACAGATGGCTCACAAAGTCCCTCAGTTCACCCGACTGGCTGTAAATCACAATTCAGCTATCTGAAGTAACAAATTCATAAATACTAAATGGGGCTAAGGAAGGAAAAAAAGCTCACATCCATCCATCCTAAAAGCTCTCCCTTTTGCATAACATTGCAGCTTTGTTTTGCGTTGTTGTGTCATTTCTTTTGTCTCTTTCGGGTTTTAAATAAGACTCCAAATTTAAATAATTGTCAGAAATGTAGAACATAAACATACAGATAGAAAGATCATAAAGATAAATAGATAATTATTCCTCATCTTTCCAGACAGAATAAAGGAAAATATGCTTTTAAAAAATCCCTAGATGCCCATTTCCACATTTATTTATAACATTTGATTTTTAACAACTGCTATTCTTATTGCTCAACAAAACCAAGGTAGTTGCATTTGGTGGGCTCAGAATTGTTTCTTCCAAGGGAAGAAGTATTTTAGAACTTGTTCTATAGATGCGAAATCTTTTATTTATATTGATTCCATATATATATATATAGTATTTTTCTTTTGGCAGCATTGAGCATTTCAATATGATTGTTGATCATTTTAGGTAGGAAATGTGAGAAAATAAATATGTTATGGTTTTGGTTGACATATCTATAAAGTAAAAATATTTCCCATTATTTCACAAATGAACATTGCCTGCAAACCCCAGGCCTATTTAGTATGTGGCTAATTAGCAAATTCTGAGTGATTAGCATATTCTTTTTCCAGGAAATTTTGTTTAATTACCACCTTGCTCATCAAGGAATCCTTAGGGAATTTTTCGCATCCTGGAAACTTTTGTCAAAAATAAATGAGATGTACTTTAGTTACTTCCTCTGCAGTACTTAAAGGTTGCATGAATCTTACCCATGTTTATTGAGGGGAAGCAAAATTATAATAGAGTTGGAAGGGACCTAGTCGGTCATCTAGTCCAACCCCCCACCCCAGCATGAGACCCTACACCATTTCTGACAGGTGGCAGTGCAGTCTCTTCTTCAAAGCCCCCAGTGATGAAGCCCCCACAACTTCTGGAGGCAAGCTGTTCCACATCTTAATTGCTCCCACTGTCAGAAAATTTCTCCTTATTTTCAGATTGAATCTCTCCTTGAACTGTTTCCATCCATTGTTCCTTGTCTGGTCTTCTAGTGGTTTGGAAAACAGCCTGACTCCCTCCTCTCTGTTGCAGCCCCTCAAGTCCTGGAACACTGCTATCATGTCACCCCTGGTCCGTCTCTTCACTAAACTCGCCAGTTCCTATAACCATTCTTTATATGTTTTAGCCTCCAGTCTCCTAAACATCTTTGCTGCTCTTCTCTGCACTCTTTCCAGAATCTCATTATCTTTTTTACAGCGTTAACTTCATTGAACATGATGATTCAATTCAAAGTGTTGGTGATGACCTATCAAGCCCTACATGGCATTGGACCAGATTACTTATGGGACCGCCTTCTGCCACACAATCCCAGCAGCAGATAAGGTCCCATAGAGTTGGCCTTCTCCAGGTCCTGTCGACCAGACAATGTCATCTGGTGGGGCCTGGGGGAAGAGCCTTCTCTGTGGCGGCTCCGGCCCTCTGGAATCAGCTCTCCCCGGAGATTCGCACTGCCCCCACCCTCCTTGCCTTTGGCAAGACACTTAAGACCCATCTATGTCGCCAGGCATGGGGCAGCTAGACCATGCCCCCTTCTTCTCTGACAATTAAATGTTATGTGTGGATGTGATTGAGTAGACTGACTGCTTTTTTAACATAAGGGAATTTTTACCTTATTATTTTAACTATTAGATTCGTATACATATTGTTTTGTATTGCATGTTGTGAACCACTCCGGGTCCTCGGAGAGGGGCGGCATACAAGTCTAATTAAAAAAATAATAAATAAATAAAATAATAATAATAATAATAATATGATGATACTAGAAATTGAACAAGATGTCTCCAGGTAAGTTCAATTAAAAGGGTCTCAGAGGTGCTTTCTCAAAGGCAGCTGGATTTGAAGACATTTCACTTCTCACCCAGGAGGTTTCCTTCCATTCTCCACCATTCAATCAGAACCAAAGAAGCTTCTTGGATGAGAAGTGAAATGTCTTCAAGGAAAAACAAAGTCTAGTTGCCTCTTGAAATGCATCTGTGGGGCAACAATGAGCCTGGATAACTGAGAATCTCCATAGCCAATTAAAAGGGTTTTTTAAATACTTTATTAGATCTGAAATAGATTTATTTCAGGGAGGAATGAGGTCCCACATCCTATCTTTGATTTTGCTAAACAACAATTCCCATCATCCTGAACTTGGGGATGTTGCTAGAGGCTGTTAGGTGGAATCTGACAGTATCTGAGCGGTGCATTTTGCATCCTGCCTAAGCATGTCATTCAAAGATGTGAGGGGCAGTGAACTTCAAGTATTTTACTTATTTTAAATAGATTTTTTCCACTGCATAATTTACACTGTACATGAAGTTATTTTGGGGAGATTCGTATAAATGTCCATAATATCTTACATTCATTCCATGCAGCTTTTAGCCATAGCTAGCAAGTCCTCTAACGTGAAATATGTTATGAGAATCCAGAGCAGCTATTATTTCTGGTTAGCCATAATTTCTGATTAACACTGATTGCAATTTGAAATTAAGAACTAACCAGATTTTCACACTTCAGTTAATGCATGCCAGAAATAATTGAAATGGGGGGGGGGGGGGGTTTCAATGTCCGCATGCTTGTGCTAACTATCCAAAGGGCTTAGCACATAATGCAAATATACATTTAGCATGTTGCATAAATCCAACTGTGGTGGTGGTCCTGAGCTCTGTTTTCGGCTGCAATGGCTTTCCACAACTCTCTACCAGCAAAAATGGAGCCTGGGAGGGCTGCATTTTCACTGGCAGAGGCACCATGGGGCAGTCCTTTGCTGTTTTCAGAGCAGCCCCATGGTGCACTCCACAGGCCATCTCTTGCCCCCTGGGCAGTATTGGGTTCCTTACCAGTACGGGCCATACCTGTTCAGCTGGCTTATGACACAAGCCTTCAATTAAAGGGAAATATAGCCAAAGCAGACACACACACACGAGAGAATGCAATTAAAGTTTCTTTATCCAAACAAAAGAGCAGCAAAACTCCCTTTTTAAGTTCAAAGGGATTCCTTGTACGAACAAAGCACACTTGAATACAGTAAGATAACGAAGGCAAGAAAGAAATCCAGGAAATAAACCAGTAACTGGGAAATTCGTCACAGCTACTGTTTTTCAGACGTTGTAAAATCTCACAATGATTTATATCCCAAAGTCCTGAAATCCAAACAAAGTTCTGAGCGCAATCCTCAAACAGCAAGTCACGGTCCAAACAAGTATGATCAGATAATCTTCCACACTGCGAGGCCAGCATGCTGCCAATTTAACAGTAGCCCTAATGACTTGAACCCCACCCAAACACAGGTGGACTCAATTATCTTCTGTAATACTTTTGAAGCTGCTCTCTCCTATGCATAGTTCTACGCATGCGTGGGTCTATCATTATTTCCTCATCAGAATCTAACGAAGATAAGGAGGATTGGCTTCTTCCTGGGTTGTCTGCCAAGCCCCCCTCATCCATCCCACCGACACTTCCTTCTTCAGAGGATAATTCACTGGCCGACTCTGTCGGCAGCAAAACAGGCCTGTGACATTTGGATGTTTCCCCCACACCCACCTCCACAAGTCCTTGGAGCAAGAGCTGGGCCAGAGCTAACCACAACAATACCAGTAGTAAAAACAGCGGTGTGAGCGCAGCTCCAGGTGACTAGTGGGCAGGGGTGTGCATCCTGGTGAGATATTGCTTCTGCGCATGCACAGGAAGCAATACAATACAATCAGTTTTATTTAATTAGTCAATTGACCATACCAAAGCAAAAATAGTGACCACATCGGTCGTCATAAAACTGTGACTGGTTAAAATACAATAAAATTGGATAAAAGAAAGGGAATTTGGATAAATACGTTAAAATGCAGTATAGTATGCTAAAATTGAGTAGTAAAACATGAGAATATAACTCATGCAAAGGATTGTATTAAACAAATGTACGGTAGCGATATAAAATATTCTTAAGTAAATTCATCTCCTTTGCATGCCACCCCAATATGTTCTATAAAACGTATTCTCATCTGAACAGCCCTGACTATAAACCTAATGGTTCAATAATAATAATAATAATAATAATAATAATAATAATAATAACAACAACAACAACAACAACAACAACAACAATAATAATTTATTAGATTTGTATGCCGCCCCTCTCCGAAGACTTGGGGCGGCTCACAACAAGATAAACATTGTACAAATCCAATTTTTAAAAGTACAATTTAAAACCCTTATAATGAAATAATCACACAATCCAATCAAATCATACACCAACCTTGACAATTGTGTGTGTGAATTTTCCCATGCCTGGCGGCAAAGATGGGTTTTTAATGACTTACGAAAGGCGAGGAGTGTGGGGGCAGTCCTAATCTCTGGGGGGAGTTGGTTCCAGAGGGCTGGGGCCACCACCAAGAAGGCTCTTCCCCTGGATCCCGCCAGACGACATTGGGACCCGGAGAAGGCCAACTCTGTGGGACCTAATCGGCTGCTGGGATTCGTGCAGCAGAAGACGGTCTCGGAGGCATTCTGGTCTGATGCCATGTAGGGCTTTATAGGTCATAACCAACACTTTGAATTGTGACCGGAAATTGATCGGCAGCCAGTGCAGGGCAGTGCAGAAATTACATATATATTTGTACCCTGAAGAAAGATAAGTGTATGATTTTGTCAATTAGGGGTTGTAAATACTGAGGTCTTACTGAGGAGTATAATTTACAATTGAGTAGCACATGCGCAATGTCTTCTATTTCTGGTGCACCGCAAATGCATGTTCTCTCAAAATATACGCAGGAAGTAAACTCTCATGAGTGGATGTGCACGCAGGCAAGATTTCAGCGATTTTTTGCTTCTGTGCATGCGTGGAAGCAAAAAATTGCTGAAATCTCTCTGTCACATGTGTCCTCTCACAAGAATTTGCTTTCTGCACATGCACAAAAGCAAAATATCACCGGGATGCATGGTAAGTAGGAATCCCGCCTGCCCCCAGGTCGGGGGATTTGACATCTCTATTATAGTTTATATCTGTTGACTGAACAAGTGTGATTAAAAGAAACTGGCCTCAAGACTGGCGGGGGTAGCCAATACCCTTGGACACAGGCTCAAATTACAGAAAGACCTGGACAGACTAACACAGTGGGCCCACACCAACAAAATGATGTTCAACATCGACAAGAGCAAAGTCCTTCACCTAGGTAAAAAAAAACCTGGACACACATACAACCTGGGAGAAACCCCTCTCAGCAGTAGCGATTGTGAAAGAGACCTCGGAGTCTTGGTAGATAATCAACTAAACATGAGCCAACAATGTGCAGCAGCAGCCAAAAAAGCCAACACAATCCTAAGCTGCATCAACATGGGAATACACTCCAAGACCAGGGAAGTCTTAATACCACTCTACTACGCCCTGGTCAGACCACACCTGGAGTACTGTGTTCAATTCTGGTCACCACACTTCAAAAAAGACATTGAAATTCTGGAGAAGGTGCAGAAAAGAGCAATCAAAATGATCAGGGGTCTAGAAACCAAGACTTACGAAGAGAGACTGCGGGAACTGGGCATGGATAGCCTAGAGAAAAGGAGGGCCAGAGCGGACATGATAGCAGTCTACAGGTATACGAGGGGTTGCCACAGAGAGGAGGGGATCACTTTATTCTCCAGGGCACCGGAGGGCCAGACGAGGAACAATGGCTGGAAGCTGACCGAGGAGAGATTCAACCTGGAAATAAGGAAGAACTTCCTGACGGTCAGAACGATCAACCAGTGGAACAACCTACCAGCGGACGTTGTGAACTCCAATACTCTGGACATTTTTAAGAGGAAACTGGACTGCCATTTGGCTGGGATGCTATAGGGTTCCTGCTTAGGCAGGGGGTTGGACTTGATGACCCGCATGGTCCCTTCCAACTCTAACAATAAATAAATAAAATAAAAGACATTCCACCAATCTCGCTAATATTTGTTGCCGCCTGCATTTTGAAACAACCTTTTTTTCCAAAGCAATTTCTGCTCCTTGGTTTCTGCAAAAATGAACATTTGTACATTGGACAGAAGACCTGTGCACTTCATTCAAGCCAAAGTTTCACAATTGTTTTTCTGGTGAGGGAAGAAATCTGAAACGTTGTTGGGAAGCTAGCTCTGAAATGAATAATCTTTGAGAACAGCATTACATATGTTTTTTTTCCTCAGTTAATACCTCCCTTTTTCACTGGATACTAAGGTCTTGTGAAGATCTGATTCAAAGATTCAGTTTGAAAATGATTCTGTCAGATGACTGTGGAGAATGTCAGTCATCCAGGTAATAGTTGTCCCAAAGGTGCTCTTTCAAAAGTGTCATGCCCAACATATAACTTTTATAAACTATTGTTGTTTTCTAGCCCCATTTGGCTGGAGGGACAAATATGCCCAGTATATTGTTTGAAGTTGACCCAACCCACTTAACTGTCAGCCTTCGCTCTCAAACCAAGTGCATGCTGGGAAGCCAGATGTCAGGCCGAAGCCATCATTTGATTTGGAGACTTTGGCCTGCCTGGAGGCTTTTGGGGTCTGGATGGGTGTCAACAGACTCAAACTCAACCCTGATAAGACGGAGTGGCTGTGGGTTTTGCCTCCCAAGGACAATTCTATCTGTCCATCCATCACCCTGGTGTCACTGACCTCCTCAGAGAGGATCTGCAACTTGGGCATCCTCCTCGATCCACAGCTCACATTAGAGAAACATCTTTCAGCTGTGGCGAGGGGGGTGTTTGCCCAGGTTCGCCTAGTGCACCAGTTGCAGCCCTATTTGGACCGGGACTCACTGCTCACAGTCACTCATGCCCTCATCACCTCGAGGTTGAACTACTGCAATGTTCTCTACATGGGGCTACCTTTGAAGAGTGTTCGGAAACTTCAGATCATGCAGAATGCAGCTGCGAGAGCAATCATGGGCTTCCCCAAATATGCCCATTTTACACCAACACTCCGCAGTCTGCATTTGTTGCCGATCAGTTTCCGGTCACAATTCAAAGTTTTGGTTATGACCTATAAAGCCCTTGGTGGCACCCGACCAGAATATCTCAGGGACTGCCTTCTGCTGCACGAATCCCAGCGACCAGTTAGGTCCCACAGAGTGGGCCTTCTCCGGGTCCCGTCAACTAAACAATGTCATTTGGTGGGACCCAGGGGAAGAGCCTTCTCTGTGGCGGCCCCGGCCCTTTGGAACCAACTCCCCCCAGAGATTAGAATTGCCCCCACCCTCCTCGCCTTTCGTAAACTTCTTAAAACCCACCTCTGCCGTCAAGCATGGGGGAACTGAGATATTCTTTCCCCCTAGGCCTTTACAATTTACGCATGGTATGTCTGCATGTATGTTTGGTTTGTATAATAAGGTTTTTTTTAGTTATTTTAGTATTGGATTGGATTGTTACATGCTGTTTTTATCATTGTTGTTAGCCGCCCCGAGTCTATGAAGAGGGGCTGCATACAAATCCAATAAAATAAATAAATAAATAAATAAATAAATAAATAAATAAATAAATATTATGCATTAGACTGTGTTCATGATGTGGGAATTTGGGAGGGGGTGCTACATGAGGGAAGTAGAAATATAGCCATAACAAATTCCTTCTAGATTCTCAAGGTCATCCTTTGTTCAACACCTGCCCGGAAGTTGATGGGACTAACGGACATGTTGGCATATAGAAGTCTGGTCAACATGATGAACTTGTGAGAGTGGTAACAAGAGAATGGACTTTACTGTTTTTTTTTAATTTAAATTTTTATATTTAAAAACATACACAATAGCAATAGCATTTAGACTGATATACTGCTTCATAGTGCTTTTACAGCTTTTAAGCGGTTTACAGAATCAGCCTCCTGCCCCCAACAATCTGGGTCCTCATTTTACCCAACTTAGAAGGATGGAAGGCTGAGTCAACCTTGAGCCGGTGGTGAGATTTAAACTGCTGAACTACAGCTGGCAGTTAGCTGAAGTAGCCTGCAGTGCTGCTCTCTTACCACTCGCCACCCTGGCTCTTACAACATACAAACATATATAACAATCATTATTATTACAATTGAAGATTGGTTAATCAAAATTAATATGAATACTATTTATATATCCATCTAATACATATAAACAGGAGTGGGGGGACACAGTGGGGTAGCGAAAATGAAGCTCCCCCCAGAGTACCCAATTTGCATTGAAAGATGTTGGGAGAAAACGCATAAGCCATGCCCACAGTGTGTTAGTAAAAATATTGGTAGCCATAGTTCCCTCTAAGCTGAGCAGTGAGCAATCGCTCACTTAAAAATCATCATCAACTCAGAGTTTTCCAAACCTGCCCAGAAGCCGAGAGGGAAAGAGTGAGAGGGAAGGAGAGAGAGAGGAAGAGAGGAAGAGAGAGAACAGATAGAAAAAAGAGAGGAAGGAAAAGAGAAATAAAAAGAATGGGAGTAAGGAAGAGAGAAAGAAAATCAAAATCTAGTTTGAAACTAGCTCAACTATTTAAGTGGCATTTTGATATTGATAGAGTTGCCCTATTATGAGCTCACTGTTATAGACACACAGTACAGTATTTTATTTTGAAATTCTCTGAGGCAAAAGAGGGTGGGCTTTTTGTTTGTTTGTTTGTTTATTTATTATTTCTGTGCCGCCCAGTCCTGAAGGGACTGCCGCTCAGACACTATAGTTTTCCGCCCACCCCCCCAAAAAATTAGAGGGAACACTGTTGGTAGCCCTTCACTGCGTATAAATATTTATATCTTCTACTCTTCAATATACACACATTTACTGTCTACTTTAAACAAATCTAATAAATTATTGTTGTTGTTGTTGTTGTTATTATTATTATTATTATTATTATTATTATTATTATTATTATTATTATTATTATTACTGTCTGCTTTAAACTGGGTGGAGATGTGCCAACATGAATCTGCTAATAAATTGGAACTTTAAGGAATGCCATGCCTTGGATTCTGATTTAATTTCGGATGCTATTTGGAATCCTGACACCAGACTCCATTTTCCTTTAACATTTGGAAAAAGCAGAAGCACAAGGAAGAATCCATCTTAATCTGTGGCACGTGGTCATCCGAGGACAAAACTATCCCACACAGAGAATATTGCTGGCAAAATTAAATTGCTTGTATTTATTAATTGTTGCATTCAGCAATAACTCAATATTGTCTATCTTGTATTTGGTTCTCATGGTAGGTATCCCACCTCCCGTTTCACCATATCCTGTTCTTTGAACAAAGCATTCAGATCTACACACATCAGTAGTGGGTTCTAAAGATTGATTGATTGATTGATTGATTGATTTGATTTGATTTGATTTTTATGCCACCCTTCTCCTTAGACTCAGGGTGGCTTACAACATGTTAGCAATAGCACTTTTTAACAGAGCCAGCATATTGCCCCCACAATCCGGGTCCTCATTTTACCCACCTTGGAAGGATGGAAGGCTGAATCAACCTTGAGCCGGTGATGAGATTTGAACCGCTGACCTGCAGATCTACAGTCAGCTTCAGTGGCCTGCAGTACAGCACTCTACCTGCTGTGCCACCCCAGCTCATTAGTTATAGTTATAGTTTATTAGATTTGTATGCCCCCACTCTCTCCAAAGACTCGGGGCAGCTCACAGCAAAACAGTAATGCAATATATTACAAATCTAATAATAATAAAAAATTAAATCCATTTAAAAGGCATTAATAACATAATAAAACCCCTAACTATGCAGCCATACACATTCAACCTAATCATAATAAAAAAGGGGAAAGATGGCAATTATCCCCACGCCTGGTGACAAAGGTGAGTCTTCAGCATTTTACAGAAGGCAAGGAGGGTGGGGGCTATTCGAATCTCTGGAGGGAGTTGATTCCAGAGGGCCGGGGCCACCACAGAGAAGGCTCTTCCTGTCACTACTGGTGTGCATGCATGCTCATGTACAGAAGCATCCTGGGAGGGTGGGTGGAGCCTCCCACTGCCATTGCTACTGGTTCGCTGAACCAGACCAGACCGGGAGGAACTCACCCCTGACCAGTGATGGGCTCCTATGGGTACGGTGAGGTATGCAGTACTGGTAGCAAAATTTTGGTCAGATATACAGTACCAGTAGCGAAATTTTGAATGTTTTTCTTTTTTTTCCCTTCTAGGCTCTGGGTATGTTTTTCCTATCACAGTCAATGAGGTTGAATGTGTATAATTTTAGAAGATCTCTCTCTCTCCCTGTGTACACACACATACAGATTATAGAGTATATTAGTGTTTCCCAACCTTGGCAACTTGAAGATATTTGGACTTCAACTCCCAGAATTCCCCAGCCAGCATCCGCTGGCTGGGGACTTCTGGGAGTTGAAGTCCAGATATCTTCAAGTTGCCAAGGTTGGGACACACTGGAGTAGATAATGTATATTTGTGTGTGCCTGTGTGTAATATGGCATATATACATGGAATTAAATAGTATATTTTGGATGCTCAGTAATAGTCAATAGAGAGGGAAATTGTATCTCTTTGAGTTGAGGATATGCCAGGTACCTTAACCCTAACCCTTGATGTGAGTGACGTCATGTTGGCCACCTTTAAGCCAGTTACATGACCTTTAAGCTACCGCCAGTCACATGATCATCAAGCCACACCCACCTGGTCACATGGCTGGCAAACCACACCCACAAAATAAACCACGCCCACAGCGTGGTAGTAAAATGTTTTGTAGCCCTTCACTGCCACTGACACACATGGTCTGTTTCATGGGAGGACAGGTGTATTTAGCTTCATATCAAGTGGCACACAGACTAACGTGTAGTGAGGACAGAACAAAAGAGAGCAACTGGATTTTCTGTGTTCTTTTTTCTAAAGACCTTTCGCTTCTCATCAAGGAAGCATCTTCAGTTCATGAATATTGTGGTTAGCTCTGGCCCAGCTCCTGCCCCAAGGAATGTGGAGGTGGATGTGGGGGAAACATCCACAAGTCCCAGGCCTGTTTTGCTCCCGACAGAGTCAGCTAGTGAATTATCCGATGATGAAGGAAATGTGGGTGAGATGGAAGAGGGGGGCTTGGCTGACGACCCAGGAGGAGGTCAATCTTCCTTAGCTTTGTTGAATTCCGATGAGGAACATATGACACACCCACGCATGCGTAGAGTGATGCATAGGAGAGAACAACTTAAGACATATTACAGGAGATAAGAGAGGCCACCTGTGGTTGGGTGGGGCTCCAGTAATTAGAGCTGCTGATAAAAGAGCAGCCTGCTGGCTTAGCCGTAGTGGAAGATTATCTGATCTTAGTTCGTCAATACCGTGCCTTGCTGTATTCAAGACTTTCTTAGGATTCCCGGACTCTGGACTAAAATTCATTGTGAGTGTATCAGCGTTTGGACAACAGTAGTTGTGAGCCAATTCCCAGTTACTGAGTTAGCAATTGGATTTATTATGGGACATCATTCTTGGATTGTATTCTCTGTGTGTGTCTACTTGGATTAATTGACCTGTCATTAAGAGTGTGTGGCACACGCCGGCAGAACAATGAAGATGTTTTTTGGGTGAGAAGCATAATGTCTTTAAGAGGGAAAAACCACAGAAAGTCTGGTTCCTTTTGAAAAAGCACCTTTGGGAATCTACCGGATGTCCCTCTGTATAAAACTTTGAAACAAAATTACCTTATTATTGGGATGTGCTGCATTTACCCAATTTCTATTTGGTTGATTTAATGATCAATGGGTTTCCAAGTGGTACTGACCAATCATACTGATCATTAAGAAAGCTTTGATGCTGCTTCTACTAGTTTGATTGTCAACGGCTTGGACACTTTAGAGTCAAGGAAATTGACACCGAATAGATGAGCAATTCAATCAATTTGGCAATGCAAATCTCCTTGGCAAATTAAACCAAAGATGTAAATCTGACCTTGGATGATCTGAATACCAAATATCAAATGCTACTCTACTAGTACCAGTACAAGCTTGTCTTTAATTGTATGTGTAATTTAGAAAAGAAAAAAAAATTACATCCTGTCTGCAAAGCTAAAATGACTTCCCAAACAAAACTCTCCAGTTAATCAGGCAAACCTTTCATTAATTCATCTTCCAATTAAATACATGAAAGCACATGGTTCTAATAATGAGTCCTGCATCCATTTCAGATGGCATCTGTGGCAGTGGCTCAACTCTTCATTTCTTTGGCTGTAAGAAGTGATGGGTAATTACCCTTACTGCAAACCCCGATGCTTGCTTTCTATCTGACAGCCTTCTGCTTGTTATTTGTTAAAGAGATGTTCCAGATCGCACTCTTGCTAAGTCTTGGGGATGAGAATTCAACTAATGAGTTGTGTGCAAATATTATATTTCCTCCGTTCTGCTTGTCTCTTGCCTTCTCCAGCCCAGAAGGAGCTTCATCTGGTGAGGGAGAAAATGTTTGCACAGTCATTTGGGAAGGAGATGAGAGGAAGTTGGTGGGCAATTGAGGTTGAAGGCTAAACCGTACCTCAAGAACAAACAAGGACAATCATGGGAAGGACTAGGGAAGCACCAGAGGTCACAGATGCCCTGGGTAGATCTAATTTTTAAAGAAATCCTCGATGATGTGAGCATCCTCTCTCAAGCAAAGCTGACTTTTTGTCTCTACAAATTCTGGCACAACAGTGCAGCCCAAGAGCAAACATTAATAATGCCTCTTTATTGAACTGAATGATAGCAACAAACACTTTGTTGGGATAAGTCTTTGGGGCAAGGTAATGGGATTAAAGATCACCACCGACTTTGGGGCATCGCAAGTGTTCCAGTGAGCAATTACAGGTGAAATATTTTCAGGAGAACTGTACAATTAAATTACTACTGGCATGTTTATTTGTGAAATTAAAAGTTTTCCCAATTAATTATTATCAACTTACTTAGCTTGGACAGTATTTTTTACTTGAAGGGAAAAAGGAACTTCAGAGTGACTGTGAGTTGCATATATTGCTTAAAATGCTTAAAATGCATATATTGCTTAAAATGAAATCTTTTTGTTTTCCCTGCCTTTGTGTTAGGACTGTGGAGGATAGCCATAAGATCCTAGGAAAAGATGTAGCTATTATATAGAGCTCCCACACACATTCTAAGTACCTTTCCTCCATTCAATCTGATGCAACAGACAGCCACCAACATATCTACCCACCTATCCTTCTCTTCTCTGGAGAGAATGTAGATATGTTGTCAACCTCTTTGACCAGACCTCCCCCTTAAGCAGAGCTGATCTGCGTTGAGCAGTCATTCTGATTTTCTAACAACAGCTGCTACCCATGTTTCTTGAGAAACAAAGCTTTGATTCACATGGAGGAGTTGTTTCAATTGACATTTCACCAAAAGTGCAGATTTCCTCAGCAACATATATCCTACTTTTTGAACATAGTATGGAAAGACCTTAACTCTTTGGAGATGGTTCTAATGCTGTAAAAGGTGGAAGGAAAAGAAGAAGATGACCAGCAACAAAGAGGGTAGACCTTGTTTCAGAAAGTGTTGAGTGCACCATTGATAGAGCCAAAGGACCTGTTTAGGAGACATCAATTAGAGAAAATCTGATTCTGCGGAGAGGGGCGGCATACAAATCCAATAAATAAATAAAATAAATAAATAAAATCGATCCATACAGTGACTAAGAGTTGACAATGACCTAATGGCATGTAGTCAATCAACAGCCTATCTCAGGGGTAGCCAAAGTTGGCTCTTCTATGACTTGTGTACTTCAGCTCTCAGAATTCTTGAGCCAAACCAGCACCAGATCCTTCACAAAACCTTGCAGTTTATGTTGGAAACCTGGAATGGGGGATTTCTAGTCCTGCTTTTGAATCCTAAACTAGCTTTGGGAGAAGCAGGAGCAGCTAACAATGCAAAATCATTAAAAAGATAAAGATAAATGTAAAGGTTCCCCTTGCACATATGTGCTAGTCATTCCTGATTCTATACCAGTGATGGCGAACCTATGGCATGGGTACTACAGGTGGCACGCGAAGCCATATCTGCTGGCATGCAAGCCGTTGCCCTAGCTCAGCTCCAAGAAGCATGTGTGTGCTGGTCAGAAGCTTTTTGGCTTGCATAGACGCTCGAGGAGGGCATTTTTGGCTTCCAGAGAGCCTCCAGGACAATGAGGGAGGGCGTTTTTAGCCTTCCCAGGCTCCAGGGAAGCCTTTGGAGCCTGGGGAGGGTGAAACATGAGTCTACTTGGCCCACCAGAAGTGGGGAAACAGGCTATTTCTGGCCTCCAGAGGGCCTCTGGGAAGGCAGGGGAAGATGTTTTAGCCCTCTCCAGGCATTGAATTATGGGTGGGGCCACTTGCACATGTGCGATAGCGCGCACCCACGCTCTTTCGGCACCCTAGGGAAAAAAGGTTCACCATCACTGCTTTACAGGGTGGTGCTCATCTCTGTTTTAAGGTTGAAGAACCAGTGCTGGCTGATCATATCTCCCTGGTCATGTGGCAGGCATGACTAAATGCCAAAGGTGCATGGAACACTGTTCCCTTCCCACCAAAGGTGGTCCCTATTTTTCTTCTTACATTTTTTACGTGCTTTCGAATTGCTAGGTTGGCAGAAGCTGGGGCAAGTAACGGGAGCTCACTCCAGTGGTTTGGACCAGTTCTTAGAACCGGCAATGGTGGTGACAGAAGGCTCCGTCCATCCACATGGGATATTCTGCACATGTGCAGAAGCATTGCACACACATAATAATAATAATAATAATAATAATAATAATAATAATAATAATAATAATTTATTAGACTTGTATGCCACCCCTCTCTGAAGACTTGGAGTGGCTCACAACAAACCAGTAGCAAAATAATTTACAACCCACCACTAGCTCACCCAATTAAGTGCAGGGGATAAATGCTCCCAATTTGGACATGCCTGCTGGTGGCTGGAGAGCTGATAGCAAGACAGCGCGAGGTTTCACCTACTCACCTGGATGCCAAAATTTGGGTTCTTTTACCCTCTGCGCATGCATGGTTATGACCTATAAAGCCCTTCATGGCATCGGACCAGAATATCTCCGGGACCGACTTCTGCCGCACAAATCCCAGTGACCAGTTAGGTCCCACAGAGTTGGCCTTCTCCGGGTCCTGTCGACTTAACAATGTCGTGTGGCAGGACCCAGGAAAAGAGCCTTCTCTGTGGCGGCCCCGACTCTCTAATAAATCTAATAAATAAATAAATAAAATTCTACACATGTGCAGAGGGTAAAAGAACCCAGTCTTGACCTGCCATTGCTACCAGCCCCCAGCAGGCACGCCCAAATCGGGAACCCCTTTTTAAGGGGCACTAGGGATTTGAACCCCTGAACTACCGACCTTTCTGATTGACAAGCTCGGCATCTTAGCCATCAAGTGACCACGTCAGAATCATTACTGAATCATTATTGATTAGTAACGCAGAATTGTTATTGCAGTGAATAAGGCAGCCTTCCCTGTCCCACCCACCCCCATGGCTTCCTTTCTCTCAAAACATTAAAATCCAAAGGGCTCATTCCATAGAACTGAATGGCGAGAGATTGAGGATACAAACGTTTGTCACCACTTACAGCACAATTTTCTGTCACAAGCTGAAGGGCTGGTTACACACGGTTCAGTTTTCAAAGCACAGATTTGTTCTTGGTCCAGCTTTCAAATTAAATATCTGTGGAATTTTGCCACTTCGGTTGCATGCTGACATGGCTATTTTGGAATCGCCTCCAAGAATTGATGCTCTTGCTTTTTAAACATTGGGAGGGAGAGGGATGAAGAGACTTCTTGGCATTTGGTGAACACTTTCTCCATGCAACTTCAGGCTTCTTTTGGGGTGGAGTGGAGTGGTTCCAGGGACATACCATATTTTTCAGAGTATAAGACGCACCTTAGTCTTGGAGGAGGAAAATAGGGGAAAAAAATCTGCCTACCAGGTATTCATCTGGCTAGCCTCCTTAGTCTGGTCAGCTTCAGCACATTATTTTATCCCCTGATTAGGGCTGAAAAAAAAACCTTTTTGGAGGGAATAGTAACAAAAACAAGTCTGCAGGCAGGGAAGATTGTTAACAGCTTATTAAGGCTGAAAAAAACCCTTTTTGGAGGGAGTAACAATGAAAACAAACCTGCACAGAGTTAGGGTTGGGAAAAAAATCTTCAAAGTAGCAATGAAAAAAATCCTGCAAGCTGAGAAGATTGTTAGCACCTTGTTAGGGTTGGGGAAAAAATCTTCAGAAATACATTCAGAGTATAAGACACATCCAAATTTTCTTTCCTTTTTTAGCAGGGAAAAGGTGTGTCTTATATGCCAAAATATACAGTATATAATACTGGCAAATTAATGTCCTATCTAGGATTTTCTGGAAGAAAAAGATATCCACCTCTGATGGATTTGGGGTCTGTTCTGTCGGGCTCTCTGGTAGACTCCTCCCAAAAATTCACAGGTACAAATTCACAGGTACAAATTTCAGACACACACACCTTTGAAAATTCAAAACAATGTTCTTTATAATGAAAATTCACTTAACCTAAGCCCTCTTTTGGGATAGCAAAGAGCACTCGTCTCCAAACAAACTGGTAATTTGTACAAGTCCCTTATCAGTTCTGAGATACTTATCTTGCAGCTGTGAGGCAATTCACAGTCCTTCTTCTTTCACAAAGGAAAACACACTTTGCTCTGGTTTAGTTTCAAAGCGGGGGAAAAATCAGCACACAAAAGGTCAAAGTCAGTAAAGCAGTCACGAAACACAACGATCAGATAATCCTCCACAATGGCCAAACCCACAGGCTGCTATTTATAGCAGCCTCACTAATGACCACAGCCCCACCCAACCACAGGTGGCCTCATTTTCTTTGATAATAATCTCTCAGTTGTTGTTGCCTATGCATCGCTCTCCGCATGCGTGGCTGTATCATTAACTCTTGTTCTGAATCCAAGGAGGAGCTAGATAATTGATCTCCTTCTGAGCTGTCTGTCACACTCTCCTCCTCCCTGTCACTCATGTCTTCTTGGTCAAAGGAGCCTTCATCAGCAGATTCCACCGGGGGCAAAACAGGCCTTCAGCATGTGAATGTCTCCCCCACATCCACAGTCCTTGGGGCAGGAGCTGGGCCAGAGCTAACCACAACAGGGGCAGAACTGATTTTAGCTCATATTCAAGATGGAGAACATAATATGTTTTTTACTGCTTCACCCTCTTCTTGCAGGACCATTGGCATGACTTCTCTGACTTGAGAAATTCAAAGGAGATGTAACAAGGATGTAGAAACCTGGGAAGATGGACATTTCTCTTCTGCCACTTTCCAGGACCCAGATCTCTTCAGATGTGCAAATGTCACCTCCCTGATCAGATCTGAGATCAGCTCTGAAACCAGAGAGACCCACACCTGCAGAATCACTAGAACCTTCTGTTTTCTTGTCTACAGGCCATCAAAAATTGTTGCCAGTTTAACCAGAATTGTTCTTATTGGGAATCTTAAAAGATAAAACAAACAAAAGCCACCAATATCTTATTTTGCACGTAATAATAGAAGCTAAAGTTATTTATGCTCAATACTGGAAAACAGAAATGTTTCCTTCAAGCTCAGTAATAATGACAAAAATATTAGAATGTGCAGAAATGAACACGTTAACTATGGAATGACAAGATAAAGAGGAAACAGTATTCTACAAAATCTGGGAGAACTGGTACAATTGATTAGAAGGTAAAAATCAAGTAAAACAGTCGTTAAGAAACACAGAATATAAGAGGGCAAGTAGGCAGTTGTAAATGAAATAGGATAAGGAGCAAACAGATAATGATAATAATGTTCTTCGGGTAATGTGCATGAATGCTCCAAGCTTGAGCAACAAGCTCTGTGAGTTAATGCCCATAATATCTAGAGATAATTTGAATCTGGTTGCCATAACTGAGACATGGTTTAAGGACTCCAATGAATGGGAAATATCCATACCAGGATACACATTGTATAGGAAGGATAGAGTGAAGGGGAGGTGGAGTAACCATTTATGTTAAGGAAAGTCTAAAAGCAACATTAATTCAAAATACTCTCTGCATGCAAACCAAAGAGGATTCTGTCATTAGATTTGGGGTGATCTATAGGCCTCCAGGGCAATTTGAGGATTATGACAACAAGATGGTGGATGAAATTACCCAAATGGCAGTAAAGGGAGTTATTGCGGTTATGGGTGATTTCAACATGCCTGACATTGACTGGAATATCCATAGTGCCCTTACATGCAAAAGTAAGAATATAGCAGAGGCCCTTACAGGAGCAGCTCCGGCACAGCTGGTTAAGACACCAACTAGTCTCCGGAGAGGAGCGGCATACAAATCTAATAAATAAATAAATTAGAGGGGAGAATATTCTAGATTTAGTTTTTATGAATAGGGAATCGGGTTTCAGAGGTTAAGGTGGGAGAAAATTTAGGTTGCAGTGACCACCTATGTTTATGGTTTGATTTAAAAACTGATTGTGAGCAATCGTATACTACAACCAAAGTATTGGATTTCAGAAAAGCAAATTTCAATGAAATTGGGGAATATTTAAATAATGAATTAAAGGGAAGGGATAACATGGCAGGAGCGAGCGCCCAGTGGACTGTATTAAAAAAGCCATTGGACTGTATGTAAGGCAAATAATTAAAGGTAAAAGGAAGAAGAAACTGCTATGGTTTAGTAATGATGTAATGGCTATAGTCAATGAAAAAAAGTCTGCCGATAGGTGGTGTAAAGAGTCTGGAAGTATAGCTGACAGAGAGGTGTATAAAATGAGACAGAAGGAGGCAAAACAGATCATATGTGCTGCTAAAGCCTCAAAAGAGGAAAAAATTGCCAAATCTGTAAAGAAGGGGGATAAAAACCAATCTTTTTTAGAAGGAGATGTTCCTGTCCACAAGAAGGGTAATAGAGAAGAAGCTGCCAACTACAAGCCAGTTAGGTTGACATCAGTTATAGTTAAAATGATGGAGACTGTTCTCAAAAATAGGATAAATCAGCACCTAAAAACTAATAGCTTATTGGACCCAAACCAGCATGGCTTTATTGAGGGCAAATCATGTCAGACTAATCTCATTGATTTCTTTGACTATGTCACAAAGGTATTGGATGAAAGTGGTGCTGTGGATATTGCCTATCTGGACTTCAGCAAAGCCTTTGATACAGTTCCACATAAAGAGCTGATAGATAAGTTAATGAAGATTGGACTTAATCCCTGGATAGTTCAGTGGATTTGCAGCGGGCTGAAACATAGATTGTTGTTAATGGCAAGTATTCTGAGCAGAACCCGGTTACAAGCGGTGTGCCAGAAAGGGTCTTTTCTGGGTCTATTCTTTTTAATATATATGTGAGTGACATAGAGGAAGGTTTGGTAGGGAAGGTTTGCCTATTTGCTGATGACTCTAAAGTGTGCAATAGGGTTGATATTTATGGAGGCGTCTGTAATATGGCAAATTATTTAGCTTTACTAGGTAAGTGGTCAAAGCAATGGAAACTGCAGTTTAATGTTTCCAAATGTAAAATAATGCACTTGGGGAAAAGGAATCCTCAATCTGAGTATTGGTTTTAAAAAAGCCAGTCTAATTTTAGTATATATATCGATGTCTCATACATCTGTTGGAAAAAGAAAGAAAGATTGGATACCAGATTTGTATCTGTTTGAATATATACAGTTCTGAACATTTATTAGGCAAGTTGTTCTTTTTTTCCAATTTTTGTCACCATAAATTGAAGACTACCTATAGTACATGAACTAAGAGAGGAAAGCTATTTATGATGTTCAATTTTAAATTACTCCCCAAATGGCAATGAAGTGAAATGAAATCAAATTTTGCCTTGGCCAAATTCCCCAGTTTGGTGAACGTGGATCTCGGCAACCTAAGGACAATGTAGCTTTCAGTCTGGTAAGAGGTCTGCTCTGGATCTGTTCCTGTTGCATCACTTCTTCTTCGTGAAGAGATCAAAGAAGAGCACAGCATTGACTGAATCTTAATAGCCCCACCTTCCAAGTTTTAAAGGGTTTGCTTCTAGCAAAAAGCTATGCTGGTTTTATGCTGACTATAGACTTCTGTCCAGAATTAACAGACTAACAGAATTGGAAGGGACTTTGGAGGTCTTCTGATCCAAACCCCTGTTCAAGCAGGAGACCTTAGACCCCTGAGGGTGAACCTATGCCCCACGTGCCACAGGTGGTACGTGGAGCCATATCGGAGGGCACACAAGGTGTTGTTTTATGTCAGCTCCAGCACCTGCTAGCCAGCTGATTTTTGGCCTTGGAGGAAGGCCATTTCGTCCTACGGAGGCTTCAAGTAAGCTCTCCTGAAGGCCTGGAGTGCAAAAAACTGCCCAATGGGCAGACTGGAAGTTTAGGGAAATGGATTTCTAGTTTGCCCATTGTGCTGTTTTTCACACTCCAGAGGCTTCAGGGAAGCTTCCTCAAACCTCTGGACTGCGAAAAACAGCCCAGCGGGCAAACCAAAAGTTCAGAAACAGACTTCCAGTTTTCCCATTGTGCTGTTTTTCACACTCCAGGGCTTCAGGAAGCTTCCCTGAAGGCTGCGGAGTGTGAAAAACAGCACAACAGGTAAATTGTAAGCCCATTTTTTCCTGAACTTCCGATTTGCCCATTTGACCATTTTTTTTACCTTCTCAGGATTCAGTGAGGCTTGTGTGCATGTGCAGGAATGGGGGGATTATATGCATGCACAGGGGCAGCATGTGGGTGTGGGCACAGATATGGGAGGAGGAAATGGGTGTGGGCACGTGCGCGCATGCTAACACATATACACCCCCCCTTTTGGCACGCAAACCAAAAAAGATTTGCCATCACTGCCTTACACCATTTCAGACAAATGGCTATCTTGTCTCTTCTTAAAAGGCTCCAGTGATGGAGCACCCACAACTTCTGGATCATTGGTTGATTATTCTGTCAGGAAATTTCTCCTTAGTTCTAAGTTGCTTCTCTCCTTGATTAGTTTCCATCCATTGCTTCTTGTCTTGCCTTCCGGTGCTTCAATAATAGGTTGTCCCCCTCTTCTTTGTGGCAACCTCCCAAATATAGGAACATTGCTAACACCTGTCCTTCTTTTCACTAGACTAGACATACACAATCCCTATAACCGTTCTTCATATATTTTAGCCTCCAACCTCCTAATCATCTTTCTCATCCTTTTTGGTACTCTTTCTGGAGTCTCAACACTTATATTGTGGTAACCAAAACTTGATTGTTGTGAGCCGCCCCAAGTCTTCGGAGAGGGGCGGCATACAAATCTAATTAATAATAATAATTACTATTACTATTACTATTATTATTGATGCAGTATTCCAAATGTTGTTTTTTTAAACCCAGTGTTCAAGCAGCTCTAAATGGTAGTCAGCAAGTGAAAAGCACACATGTGTGATATTTTCCCTCCATTGCTGGAGAACTATAAACTCTTTTTTTCCACTCTGAACTGCACAATTCTGGTAAAGAAGCCCAAGCAAACAGCTGAGCTAACTGGAAATGGAGCCAAAATGACAATGCAGCCAAAGCTAAGCCATGAAGACAGCTGTCCCTCTTCCAAGACCGACTTTTCTCCCCCTGCAGCCCCGCCCCATTACTCATGTATTAACCTCTTCTGTGCTCCAGCTGGGATGGATGTCAACTCACCTTTTTTTGTGTGGCTGATCAACTAAGGGAGGTAGAAGCAATTGATGCTACTTAATCACTTTACATGTGTTCGATTCTCCTGACCTGAGATTTAGGAAGCCCTGGAGTGAAAACAAAAAACCCCCACTGGTAGCCACATGGAATTAAGGAGAGTTTCTGGCTACTTTTCCTTCATCAAATTTGTTCCTGATGATTCTTGATAGATATTTATTCTGATGGAGCCAAAATAGATTTTATAATGAAAGCTTCTTAGTGCACAACCTTCTCTAAGCATCTTCATTTAGAATTCAGAGGAAAGAATCTCAACTCAGGGGTCCCCCCCCCTAATTTATTTTGTTAGATTTATGAGCCACCCAACTCCAAAATGGACTCTGGGTGGCATACACTGACATTAGTGTATGCCACCCAGTCGGATCAGAGGGCCTTTGTGCATACTTTCTAAAAAAGCTTTCTTTTGCTTTAGCTGAACCTCTGAGCATTATTTTCCAAAAATCCTTCAGGACCAGCACACTCCCCAAACTATGATCAAAAGCAGTAGTCATCCCCACTTCAAAAAAGGAGACCCTTCCCTCGTTGATAACTACAGATCAAAATCACTATGCTGCGTCTCAAGTAAAGTCATGGAATCAATTATAAATCAATCAATTACTCTTCACTTAGAATCTAATAACTTACTCTCTAACAAACAATTTGGATTCAGAAGGAAATTATCCTGTAACCTACAACTACTTCACTGCAAAAACATATGGACTACCCACCTAGATCAAGGAAAATCCATCGAGGCAATTTATATTGACTTCTGCAAAGCCTTTGATTCAGTGGTCCATGACAAACTACTCATAAAACTCAAATCCTATGGCAACTCAGGATTACTCCACAGCTGGATTACGGCATTACTGCTAAATAGGCAACAAGTTGTCAAAATTGGAAGTGCCATTTCCATCCCCATCGCTGTTAAAAGTGGTGTTCCCCAAGGCACCGTACTAGGACCTACTCTTTTCATCCTCTACATCAATGACCTCTGCGATCATATCACTAGCAACTGTGTTCTTTTTGCCAATGATGTAAAACTCTTCAACACCACAGATAATTCAGCTATTCTCCAAAAAGACCTTGACATTGTCTCAGATTGGTCTAACGCCTGGCAACTTCAAATATCAACCAACAAATGCTCTGTCCTCCACATCGGCAAAAAGAATCCGACACTCAATTATAAACTGAATAAACAAAATCTCACAGACAACCCCCACTCAGTAAAAGACCTTGGTATACTAATATCTAATGACTTAAGTGCCAAAGCCCACTGCAATAATATCGCGAAAAAGGCTTCAAGAGTTATTAATCTGATCCTACGTAGCTTCTACTCCGGCAATCTCACTCTACTTACCAGATCTTACAAGACTTTCGCCGGACCCATAATCAAATACGGCTCATCTGTCTGAAACCCATATCACATCTCGGACATCAACACCCTTGAAAATGTCCAAAGATACTTCACCAGAAGAGCCCTTCACTCCTCCACTCGAAACAGAATACCCTACAAAACTAGACTTACAATCTTGGGTCTAGAAAGCTTAGAACTACGATGCCTTAAACATGATCTAAGTATTGCCCACAAGATCATGCGCTGCAATGTCCTGCCTGTCAATGACTACTTCAGCTTCAACCACAACAACACAAGAGCACACAACAGATACAAACTTAATATTAACCGCTCCAAACTGGACTGTAAAAAATATGACTTTAGCAATCGAGTTGTCAAAGTGTGGAACTCACCAACGGACTCTATAGTGTCTGCCCCTAACCCCCAACATTTTCCCCTTAAACTTTCCACAATTGACCTCTCCAAGTTTCTAAGTTGTCAGTAAGGGGTGTGCATTAGTGCACTAGGGTGCCTCCCGTCCCCTGTCCAATTATCTCTCCTATATCTCATATTTCTTTTCTTCTACTCATATATCTCTATATCTCCTCCTCTATCCTCCGTTGATGTATTGTACTTTATTCTTATATCTTCAGTCTTATCCTTTCTTTCTTTCTTTCCTCTCTTTGATATATATTACCACATGGTTAATCTCATTAACCTTCATTATGTATTGGACAAAACAAACAAACAAACAAACAAACAAACAAACAAACAAACAGTAGCAGAACTTGATTTTCACTAATAATGGCATCTGAGCAATGGATCGTCCTTGGATCTGTTACTTTTTAATAAGGTGTAATCAAGGAAGACTAGGACTATAGAGTTATGGAGCAGGACAGACCAAGAAAAGAAACAGAGGCATAGAATCAAGATCTCATGAAATATTAGTACTGCTTTATAAAACCTTTATATAACCGCCAAGATGGTTGCAGAAACTTTGAATCAGAGAAGGGCAAAGATGATTAGGGGACTGGAGGCTAAAACATATGAAGAATGCTTGCAGGAACTAGATATGTCTAGTTTAATTAAAAGAAGGCCTGGGTGGACATGATAGAAGTCTTCCAATATCTCAGGGGCTGCCACAAAGAAGAGGGAGTTAAGCTATTCTCCAATGATTACATAAACAACAACTATGCCAAAAAAAAAATAAATCACAAAATTGGGTGTCACTTACATAACAACAATCTTACTTAACAATCTATTCCCAATTATGGTTGTAAGTAAAGGACATCCCATATAGGAATACAATGGTACATCTACTTAAGAAAGCCTCTACTTAAGAACTTTTCTAGATAAGAACCAGGTGTTCACGATTTTTTTACCTCTTCTTAAGAACCATTTTCTACTTAAGAACTCAAGCCCGGAAAAATTTCCCAGGAAATTTGATAGTGGCACAAAGGCCCGGCCAGTTTCCTGCCATTCCCCCTGGGTTTCTCTCTCTGGTGCAGTGAATGGGAGGCAGTCTCACGCTGGGTGTATAGGAGACACGTGCTCCTCCTCACTGCCTCAGAGTGCCATTTTTTTTAAGTCTTAAAGTTTTGGATTTTTTTGATTCCCTTCCCCTTCTTCCTCCTCCCCCTCCCCCTCAAATTCCGAGCTTTCATTTCTTTCCTAATGGGTTTGCACACATTATTTGCTTTTACATTGATTCCTATGGGAAAAATTGCTTCTACTTAAGAACTTTTCTAAGAACTTTGAGATTTCAGCAATTTTTTGCTTCCACATCTGTGCAAAAGCAAAAAAAAATCATTGAAGTCACATGTGGGAGCATCCCCTTGTGAGATTTTGATGCATTTTTGCTTCTTGCACGTGCACGCCTGAATCAGAAGGATGCATTGGCATGTGGGTAGGTGCAACCCTCCACTGCCTTATACCTAATTCTTATAGATCAGTAAACTCTCCCTGGACTCCGAGGGGTTTTTGCCAAGAAAGTTATGGAACAATACAGAAGCAGTTGGACAACATGGAATGAATCTGTTATCTGTACCTCTATAACTGTCTGGTTCAGTTCTGCAACCCAACAAAAAAGACAGAGGCTTCAGGGGACAATCAGAACTGCAGAAAAAAACAATTATTGCCAAGCTTCCATTCCATTATGGACCTGTATGCTGCACAAGTCAAAAAGAGGGCGGTAAAAATGTTTACTGACCCCTCGCATCCTGGACATAAATGGTTTTAACTCCTACCCTCAAAACGTCGCTACAGAGCACTGCAAACCAAGAAAATTAGACACAAGAACAGTTTTTTAATGCCCTCACTCTGCTAAACAAATAATTCCCTCACCACTGTCAAGCTATTCACTAAGGCTGCATTACTATTAGTCTTCTCACGGTTCCTATCACCCATCTCCTTTCACTTATGACTTCTTTCACTTATGACTACATGATTGTAACTTGTTGCTTGTACCTTATATTAATATCGATTGTTTCCTGATTGCTTATTTGTACGCTATTTCAATCATTAAGTGTTGTACCTCATGATTCCTGATAAATGTATATTTTCTTTTATGTACACTGAGAGCTTATGCACCAAAGGCAAATTCCTTGTGTGTCTAATCACGGCCAAAGAAGAATTCTATTCTATTCTATTCTATTCTATTTATTCTATTTATTCTATTCTATTCTATTTTACTCTACTCTACTCTACTCTATTCTATTCTACTCTACTCTACTCTATTCTATTCTATTCCATTCTATCCTTACAGATTGATGAAAGTTAGTATGAACGGTTGCAATACAGGTCATGGGACTTTACTGAGAGAAGGAGGAAAGCTGGATGATGAATGGACGATAGAGAGCATGGCTTTTGTCTGGAAAGTAGGTCAAGAGCCTTTCACATTGAGGACAATCTTTAGACAGAGATTGCTCGGCCTTAGCAGCTCCAAACAGTGTCTGGACTGGGCACATTAATCACTGGCCCAAATGGGCTCTCCAAACTTTCTTGACTTGGGTCAGCTGAAGGTCAGCATTCAAGCGATGCATTTCCACATGTTACTCAAAAACCTAGTTTTTATATAACAATTTAATGTTCCAGGGTTTTTAGAATAGTTAATTATATGAATTGGATTTTAAATGTTTATCTTGTATACTGTTTTTTTAATATGTTGTGAGCTGCCTGTTCTAATCTCTGGGGGGAGTTGATTCCAGAGAAGGCTCTTCCCCTGGGTCCCACCAGATGGCATTGTTTAGTCAACGGGACCCGGAGAAGGCCAACTCTGTGGGACCTAATTGGTCGCTGGGATTTGAATTAAAATAGACGATGGCTTGTAAAGAGGGTTCTCTTTACCATTTTTAGTGGACTTGCGAAAAAGCAAAGAAATACTGGCATAAGGTTTTTTATTCAGAAGATTCTTAAAAGAAATATAAAAATGAAACTAGATGCTTTCCGCTTAGGTTCTGATGGACAAAGAACTTGAAAGAAAATGTGGAACTTTCTTTCTATACGTGTTAATAGCGAGACTCTGTACAAAGACGGGGAAATACAGTCATTCCCACAATGAAAGTGAAGGGGATGAATTTGTCCAAAAGGATGAAATTAACTATTTTAATTAAAGAAAAGAATTTATCTAGTTTTGTTTCTATTTGGAAACCACTTCTGGGTTTTGTATTTGAAGGTTTTAAAAAAAGGTTTTCGGTTTTGATGTTTAGAATGACTTTGTTGTTATAGAAATGGCTTGAAACACTTAGTAATGTAGAGCAAAAGGCTGCAACTTTTTTTGTATTCTATTGCACTGAAAAATAAAGGGAAATCGCTCGGTTTTTCTTTCTTTTTATCTCTTTTTGCATCTCCTTTTCTCTCTCTTTCATTTTCTTAACTTTCATTTGCCCATTTCCTTTTTACCCTACAAAAATCTTTAACAAAATTTGTAAAAAAGAGAGAAAGAGAAGAAGCCAAGAAGGCTGTAGGTTTGCAGGGCTTAGAACTGTACATTGGAAGACAGAATGTCCTTGAATGCTCCCTGGAACCCTAGAAATAAACAAAGGCAAGAATTGCACCCCATTCGCCCTCTTAAGAAATCCTCCAAATTTCTCTTCCCTTTGGAAGAAATTTCAGCGTAAAAGAGGACAGAGAACATAGACAGGAGGATTTATCTGCCTGATATCAACAGTCTTCAAAGTGTTTTTCAGACCTGAGCAACTGTTCTGAAGCATCTCTTAGGCTTCTCAATTCAGAAGGCCAATATTAATTAGGTTTCCTTGAAATGTGCCCTGCTTTTTCCCCAGGATTGATTTTCTCTCTCTCCCATAATCCCCAGCTGTAGGACTGATCACTGAGTGTATCTTGAGCAAATTCTCAGTACTGTAGGGACAGAAGTGGGTCCGCCCGAACCGTTAGCAACCCACTGATGATGTCACAATGATGTCACAGAAATGGATTGGTCAGTGCCAGTCCGTGGAAGCTGCAATCTTTAAAAAAAAAAATATTTATTTAGTTTAATTTTTTTAAAAAAAATCCTTCTGCACATGAACAGAAGCCAGGTTTTCAGCACTGCGCATGCATTGCCATCTTGTTTTTTGGCTCTTTTGGGGGATTTTCTTTCTGATTTTTTGCTATTTGCGCAACCACACAATGCAAGAGGAAGCAAACCAGCAATGAGGTAAGTTAGAATCCACTCCTGTGTGTGTGTAAGGGGGGGGGGCAGAAGCTAAATACTAGCAGCGAATGCCCCCCCTCTCTTTTGCAATGAAAGGTTGGTAGATGTGTGCTAGCAGCCATTGAATAGCCAGCCACTGGCATGCGGTGCTTAGCCTGGTGATAAGCTTTGTTTTCTGTTTTGGCCAGGAACAGAATAACAAAACAACAGAATTTGGAAAGAAGCTTGGAGGTCTTCTAGTCAAACACCCTATACCAGTGATGGTGAACCTTGTGTGTCAAAAGGGTGTCTGTACCCACATACTCACATGCGCACAACCCATGTATTGCTCCCCCTGTGCATATGTTCAAAGGCTTTGGGGAAGTCTCCAGATGGCAAAAAATGTCCCAACTGGCAAACTGGAAATTCAGAAAAACGGACAGAATAATGGCCGTTGGGTGATTTTTGCACTTCTCTGAAGCCTCCTGAAGCCTCTGGAGGGTGAAAACAGCCTTCCTCAAGGCTGAAAATCAGTTGGTGCTGAAGCCGACATAGGCAATGCCTTGTGTGCCTTCTGATATGGCTCCAGTGCACGTGTACCATAGGTTCTCCATCATGGCCCTATACCAAGAAAGAGACCCTATACCAGGGATGTCAAACCTGATTTCATGGAGGGCTCCATCAGGGGTGTGTTTCATCTGGGGGAGCGGGGTGGGGGGGCACTGCCAGGGTGTGCATGACCCAATGTCACTCATGTCGGGGGCAACTGTGGTGGCCTGGACATGGCTGGAAGGGGATCATCTTGTAGTCCTCTAGTGAAAACAGAACTTCATTTTTGCTGGCAGAGGGCTGCAGAAGGCTGTTGCGGCTGAAAATGGAGCTTGGGAGGGCTGTGCATGGTCCTCTGAAGCTCTGGTTTTGCTGGCAGAGGCAATGCGGATTAGTCCCTCATTTTTCCCAGGGCAGGTCAGATCTAAGGACCCTGTGGGCCAGATCTGGCCTGTGGGCCTTGAGTTTGATACTTCTGCTCTATCCCATTTCAGACAAAAATATTGCCCAATCTCTTCTTAAAAACAGGGAGAGAGCAAAGCCACTGGAAAGTGGGCTGCAAGAAGCAGAGCTGTACAACATCATTTGCAACATTTTCTGTTAGCAAAAGTGTTGTAAAGGATCTGTGCTGGGCACAGCACGGGAACAAAAATGAGTGAAATGTCAATCTATCCCAGATTGATTATTTTGGAGGTCCTACCATCAGGCCCCCAAACCAAGAAAGATACACTGCAATTATTTTAAGAAGATTTTTTTTAAAAAAATATTCCTCATTTGTAGTCATTAATCTTATCAAACTATCTGCACAGTAAAAGATATACTTTGGGAACTGCTAGGGAGGAGCTGTCTTCATCTCCTTTCTCTCCCACAAATTATCTAGACTGTGTTTTCTCTTAATCCGCTGGGATGCAATAATTTCCTCCTGGGAATCTGAATGACATTCCATTGTGCCTACTGATCCTGCTAGGATCGCCGGTATTGAACGAAAGAAATCTGTCCTTTGCTATCTTCCTCCGCTAAGAGACTCCCCTTTATAGCCCAAAGCACTTTTGTCAGAATCCATGTAGCTCCCATTCTTCTTTATTTAGATTTCTTTTCTTTCTTTTTAGAGTGATGAATACCGGCTGTTTGCATAAGCAGGAATCTGTATAGATATTTTCTATCCAATTGTGATATATTTTTTTTAAAGACATTGGTACATCATTGTTTAGGAAAATGGAGAACAATGGAGAAAAAGCAAGAGAAGAGGATCTATGGTTCAATGCTTCTCAATCTTGGTAATTTTAAGATATATGGACTTCAGCTCCCAGAATTCCTCAGCCAGCATATTGGCTGGGGAATTCTGGGAGCTGGACGTTCACATGCCTTAAAGTTGCCAAGGTTGGAGAAACCTGAACTAGATGATGCTTAATGATGAATTTCTCCAATAGCTCTCAGCCTGGGCAATTGTGAAGGGTCCTGGGATGTATACGTTGGCAATTTTTGAGAATCAAGTTGTTTTGTCATTTATTAAGCATAATTGACTGGGCTGTGTTATTCAACAGGCCTAACCATGTTGGTTACAGACTACAAACTATATTCACCTAACAAGCTAGGCCTGGCCAATTTTAATCTTAGATAAACTCTGGCTCATGTCATACAGTATCCTTTTTATAAAGTGATCTGATATTCCCAATCATTTTAAATGCAAGGGACGCACAGACTAATTTTACATTTGTTATTTTTTAAAAGGCATGCTAATCAATAGTAAGTTCTAAGACCCTTTACTACTGTTTTGCCTGCATACGTGCGCATGGGACGCTTCTGCGCATGTGCAGAAGCGTCCTGGGTGGGTGGGCAGAGCCTCCCACTGCTGGCACTACCGTTTCTTAGAGCAACCCACCACTGATGCTAACCCTACATTCATATATCATGCAGCAAAGTCTAGGTATACAGTTGCACAAAACTGTTAAGTAGATGTGCTGTGTTATTGTCCTATTGCTTTCTTCCCTTGTCCAATAATGAATTGCTTTGTCAAACTATTTCTCTTTTTTTACTGCAAAGGCCAATCAAATAAAAATATTTGATTTGAATTAAGCATTTCACTATGGCTTATTTTTTAGTAGGCTATTTAAACCCAGCCCTTTTGGTTGGCTCATGGAAGGGGGGAGGGAGAGGGAAGAGACAGAGGGAGGGAGGGAACAAGGGAGAGTAAGAGGGAGGGAGGGAGGGAATTGGGGAGAGAGAGAGAGAGGGAAAATCCATTTTCACTGTATCTGGGCTCACCTGTCATTTCTAATAACTCTACAACTTTTTCACCTACATCTAAACTCAGTTAATTGCTATTAATACCAAGGTAGGTTCTTACTTTATGATACCATAATCTTTTTGTCCTAATCCACATGTCAAAGCTTATATGTGTGCAGTGGATGAACCCATTTCTGACTCGACAGCTTTCTGTGATAATCTTTGGTAATGTGCTCAGAAATCCTGATGACCCTGCTATCTTTGTCATGTTTTTGATCCTGGCTCTGAATTCATTTGTTTATTTTGATAAGCAGTCAATGGGACTCAGCAGTGGTTGTAAGGTTGAGGACTATCTGTGATACACACAGTATAATAAGGATTGGAGACAGTTTTCCTTCTCCTTCCCTGACTCTCCCCTTTTTAGAACAATATCTGAAGGCATCGATAGTGACATTGCTAGAATTGAGAAGCCAATCTAGAAGCCTTGCAGGGAAATGGCAAGATACAGTATATTAAACCATCAAAACAATATTGCAGTTGTGTTGGGTTACACAATCCATGTTTTACAACGCTGGAAAACAGGAAGTCAGATTGTTTCATTACAGAGCCATTGAGATTCCAAAATGATGAATACAGTGGTACCTCTACTTAAGAACTTAATTCGTTCCGTGACCAGGTTCTTAAGTAGAAACTTTCTTAAGTAGAAGCAATTTTTCCCATAGGAATCAATGTAAAAGCAAATAATGCATGCAAACCCATTAGGAAAGAAATAAAAGCTCAGAATTTGGGTGGGAGGAGGAAGAGGAAGAAGAGGAGGACAGTTGCTGCTGAAGGAAGGAGGTCATGTGAGGGGAATCAAAAAAATCCAAAACTTTAAGGCTTAAAAAAAAAGAGAGGGACTCTGAGGCAGTGCCCAGAAAAAGGAAAATGCTCCGTTCGCTCTGGCTGCCCAGAGCGAAAGGAGCGTTTCTTTTCTCTGAGCACTGGCAGAGGTTTATTCCCTCTCCAAGCACCCAGAGAAAGGGAAACGCTCTGTTCTGGGCTGCCAAAGCCTCCTTAAGCGCCAAAAGGCTCCTCTGGCAGCCGAGAAAAGCCCGAGATGGCCAGGATTAAAGGGGAAATAGCAGGAAAATGGCTGGGCCTTCGTACTGCTCTCAAATTTCCTGGGAAATTTTTCCGGGCTTGGATTCTTAAGTAGAAAATGGTTCTTAAGTAGAGGCAAAGAAATCATGAACACAGGTTCTTATCTAGAAAAGTTCTTAAGTAGAGGCATTCTTGAGTAGAGGTACCACTGTACTGGGTATCTCTGAGAGGTAATCAACTTCTCTGAATGAAAAGTTGGAAGCTCCATTGGGAAATTTCAGCTCCCTCAGTCCTGAAATCTATTGAGCAAAAGACTTGCCAGTTGTTGTTACTCCACAACTTGCCAAGTATTTGTATCTGCTGGGACAAGGCTGATCTCAGAGTCCTTCAGGAATTGGTTGGCATATAAATAAAATAAAATAAAATAAGATTAAAAAAAAATATCTTATGCAGCAGCCAAAAATGGCTGATATTTGATATTTTGTGGGTGTTTTTATTGTTTTAATATTTTTGTAATTGTAGTAATTTATAATTTTATATTTGTAAGCCATCCAGAGTCATTTGGTTAAATTGGGTGACTATTGAAATCAATCAATCAATCAATCAACCAACCAACCAACCAACCAACCAACCAACCAACCAACCAATCAATCAATTAAATACCAGAGGGTTTAACCAGTGACTTTGCTCAACATGCCCTCCATATTTTGAAGCAGGGCACTGCCTTGTCTTAAGAAGCCAAAACCATGGCTTTAGAATTATTTAGAATGAGAATGAATTATGATTGCATGGAAATGGAAAAGCTAACAATGGACTACCACAATACCTGGACTCAATGGTACAAATGGATACAAAAAAGAAAGATAATAAATCAGTAGGAGAAAAAAATAATTGTATATACAATAGGTAAACCATATAATGTATTATTATGAATGTAAATGTATGGATGTTGATTTAACTGTAAATATTAATATGCAAATTCAAGAAAATTAATAATAATTATGGTAAGAAAGAAAGAAAGAAAGAAAGAAAGAAAGAAAGAATGAGAATAAATTAGTTAGAATTTAGAATTAGTTAGGGATTGGTAGTGGAGGCCAGTGTTCTCTCTAATTTTTTTGGGGGGTGGGAGGAAAAGTATAGTGTCTGAGCGGCAGTCCCTTCGGGACTGGGCGGCACACAAATAATAAATAAATAAACAAACAAACAAACAAACAAACAAATAAAAAACCCACCCTGTTTTGCCTCAGAGAATTTCAAAATAAAATACTGTACTGTGTGTCTATAACAGTGAGCTCATAATAGGGCAACTCTATCAATATCAAAATGCCACTTAAATAGTTGAGCTAGTTTCAAACTAGATTTTGATTTTCTTTTTCTCTTCCTTACTCCCATTCTTTTTCTTTCTCTTTTCCTTCCTCTCTTTTTTCTGTCTGTTTCTCTCTCTTCCTCTCTTCCTCTCTCTCTCCTTCCCTCTCACTCTTTCCCTCTTGGATTCTGGGCAGGTTTGGAAAACTCTGAGTTGATGATGATTTTTAAGTGAGCGATTGCTCACTGCTCAGCTTAGAGGGAACTATGGTGAAGGCAATTTTATATAGATCTAAGTTTCTGCTGAGTTAGGCTAGGTGGGAAGTGCTTTAGCTTAACTTAGCAGTGGGGAAAGGCCTGAGGCTCCAGACCCCTGTATCAGCAGGAGTGATTAAATCATCTTCGATACCAACCTTGAAAAGAATTACTTCTGAATCCTGAATGTTTGTAAAGAAGCCTCCAGTGGGCTCACCTGTTTTGACCTTGAATATCATGTCTTTTCCAAAACCTCAAATATCAAACCCGTCCTGTCATCCTGAATCACCACAATGTATTTTGTGAAAACTGGAGGTGGAGGGGGGGAGAGAGAGGGAGGGAAGAAGAAATATACGAACCCCACAGCTTTTCAAAACCCTGTTGGAAATATTTTGGTGGAGATAAAGAGAGAGACCGAGAGGTAGAGACAGAGAGACACTCAGAGAGACAGAAACAGAGAGAAACAGAGAAAGGCAGAGAGGCAGAGACAACGATACACATACTGGGTTTATATGATGCAACAAAATTAATAAATCTGTTAAAAAATCAAGAGAACAACAATTAGAGGTAAGTCTCTTTCCCACAGAGAAGAAAGCAGTATTCCATGTCTTTGCTCCAAAGCAGAATTAGTAATTGTAGGTAGGAGGATCCTTTCCCATTTTCTCTATCAGTTTTTGTTTGCTTTGATGCTTTCAAAATCTACTTCAAAGTTAAAAGGAGTTTCAGATAAAGTCTCCTGGATGGGAATATGCGATTCTTTTTAAAAATGTTTTTCTCCCAGGCATGCATAGTCCCTTTTTGATTGGTTTTATTTTTAATGCCATCCCAGAGTTCCATGCAGTTAGGCAGCATCTACATTTAATTTAATAAAACCATTACGGCAAGAATGTATTGTCTTGTTTTTTTTCATTGTATTCTCACTTAGTGGCCTACAGAGAAATCTGTACAACAACCCTTCCAAGAGGCAGTGATCGTAGTTTAAAGAACAGATTTCCTGATGTTTCACTTATAACTGTGGCTGGCATCTTCAGAGGGAAAATATTTTGCTATACTTAGCTCTCAGCTGCTCAGAATCAGCACAAACCAAGAACCAATCAGGAATCGGCACTCCAAAAATGACCAATCACATTCCCGCCAAAACAAAGGTATCAAAACCATCAAAATTACCATTCAAGATTGGATGGCAAAGACCCAAGTGGAAACTAGCTTTTCCCAACCTGCACCAATCAGAAACCAGCTCAGCCAAAAGGCAATCAGCAGTCAAGACATCTAAATATAAAGACAGGCTCTCGGTCAGCCCCCTGCTTGTTTGCCAGGGGTGTGTTTGGGAATCACCTTGATATCAGTCACAGTTATTGGTGAAACATCAGGGATTCTGTTGTCTAGACTGGAAGTCTTCAAACTTGGCAACTTTAAGACTTGTGGACTTCAACTCCTGGAATTCTCCAGCCAGCTGGAGTATTCAGGGAGTTGAAGTCCACAAGTCTTAAAATTACCAAGTCTGAAGACCTCTGGTCTAGATCCTGGTCATTAAATTCTTTTTTATTTTTATTTAGCTCCATATTCATCAATGCATATGCCATACAAACATATCCATGTCTTATATTATTATATCTTTCTAGCTGGTCTCTTTTATATTCATATCAACATATCCATCATATCAATAAGTTATCAGTCTGTATTCATGTTTCTCTTTCTGGTCATTAAATTGCAACGAATTGAGTTAAATGGTCATTAAATTCTGAAGTCCAACACTGTCCAACAGATGGTGGCTATCAAAACCTGTATCTCTACACCTTTCAGTGGGGTGTAAGAGGAAGTAGGAGAAAAGATGGAAGACCAGACCAGGCACAGTCTCTTCCTGTTAGCTGAGGTGTACAATTGCTCAAAAGAAATTCTTAAGTAGTGATGGGCGAACCCAATGGTGTTCGGGTTTGGCAAGTTCGGACGAACTTTATGCAAAATTCAGCCGAACCCGAACCGAACCCGAACCGAACCCGAACCGAACCCGAACTCGAACCCGAATGGGGAATCCCTCCCATGAAGAGATTCCATGGGCAGAGCTTTGACGTCACCAGCAGGTTGCTAAGGACGCCAAGGTGATCACTTCCTGGATTCCATGGAATCCAGGAAGTGATCACCGTGGCGTCCTTAGCAACCTGCCGGTGATGTCAAAGCTCCGCCCCCGGAATCTCTTCGTGGGAGGGATTCTCCAGCTCCTTCAAAGGGAGGTCTTCATGTAAAAATAAACACTGTTATTTTTACAAAAAAGGACACCGCAGTGGCGCTGCAAGCAAAGGGCGGTCCTTTCACGTAAATATAAACATGTTTATTTTTACGTGAAAGGACTGCCCTTTGCTTGCAGCACCACTGCGGCGTCCTTTTTCATAAAAATAACAATGAGTAGTTCTCCGAACTATTCAAAATTTCTGCTAACAGTTCTGCAGAAGTGGTCAGAATCCCATCTCTGCTGAATCCCATCTCTGTTGGCAATCTTCTAGCCACCTTCTGACAAACACTCAATGGGGTAAACTAGATTAGCTTAATGATCACACAGGTTCCTTAACAACTGCAATGATTCACTTAACAACCTTGACAGTGGTTCCCGAAAGCATTTCATGACTTGAGGAAGGACAAGACTAACTATTGCCATGTTTTAGTAACAGGCAACCCATTTGATAAGTTGAACATGCAACTTTCATGCAAGTATGAGTTAAAGACTGCGAGGGGTGGAACTTTTTTCTTAATTCAGGGACTGTCTGTATTGTACGAACAAGTTTCACTTGCCTTTGTTTTTAGGCCTGGAATGCCCCCCAAAAATGAAGGGGAGAGAAACTCCTTTCATTTGTTCAGTCGCTACCATTTTAGTTCTAGCTGAAAAATTACACGAGAGGGTTGAGCAGTTAGACCAAGTCAACAATCCTGATGCTGATTAAGCCAAATGGCTCCAAATGTACGCAGGTCCCTGATTGCCAAGACTTATTTTTAATTCTGTGCTTTTTCTAGGCTTTGCTTTATGATTAGCTGGTGGGGTAATAAAGAATGGTGTCTCTCGCCTCCTGCAGCTTACTTTGATCTGCAGATCACGTCTGCTTAATGATTAAATTAAGAGCCTTTAATTCTGAACTGGCAGCTGAGCACCTTTTACTCTGCAGTGGCCACACCTCCAGCAGCAAGGGCAGCTGCACTTCCCCACTTTCACTCTTCCCAATGCCAATTTCAGGGGTGTGGGGGTTTTTTTCCTTCTAGGAAAATGAAAATGTTCTGCACAAACTCTCAGCAATCCCAATGCATCAACTTGCTCATTGCAATGGTGCAGGGAGGTAGGATTTTTTTACCTACATATGAAATCCAACTCGGTGAAACCTCAATTACATGAAGTCACCTAAGGGATGTTTTCAAGGTCTGGGCTTCACTAAGTCAGGAAGAAAATAATGTATAATATGCTTGTATATTTCTTATAATTGTGGTTATTTTGTTTATCCCTTGGAGGCTAGAGTCGCAACCTTTTCCCCCCCTGGAGGGTTGGGATTTTAAAAAAAAGTATAAATGAATGTGCTTACCCTAGCCAAAGCTTCACTCACTTATCTTATCCTAATTCCTGAAATATGAATTCTCAATTGGGAAATGTAAGCGGTATCATTCTATGGATCATGGGAAAAAACTGAAATATAGGTAAGGTTGAATGAAAAGTATGGTTCTACGTTTAGACACCCCCCACCCAAAATGCACATGTATAGTTGATGTGGTACCTTGCTCAACAGTAGTAACTGTGAGAGGGACATTGGAGTCCTAGTGGACAACTGTTTAAATATGAGGCAGCCATGTGCAGCAGCTGCCAAAAAAGCCAATATGGTTCCAGGCTGCATTAAAAGAGGGATAGAATCAAGATCACGAGAATCAAGGTCTTGGTAAGGCCACATTTGGAATACTGCATTCAGTAAAAAGGATGTTGAGTCTCTAGAAAGAGTGCAGAGAAGAACAACAAAGATGATTAGGGGACTAAAGCTAAAACATATGAAGAATGATTGCAAGAACTGGATATGTCTAGTTTAATTGATAGAAAGACTAGAGGAGACATGATAGTAGCCTTCCAACATCTCAGGGATTGCCACAAAGGAGTCAACCTATTCTCCAAAACACCTGTGGGTAGAACAAGAAGCAATGGGTGGAAACTAAACAAGCAACTTAGAAATAAAGAGAAATGTCCTAGCAATTAGAACAATTAATCAGTGGAAAAGCTCACCTCCAGAAGTTGTGAATGCTCCAACACTGGAAGTTTTAAAGAAAATGTTTGATAACCATTTGTCTGAAGTGGTGTAGGGTTTCCTGCCTAAGCAGGGGGTTGGAATAGAAGACCTCCAAGGTCCCTTCCAACCCATCCCATCCCATCCCATTCTATTCTATTCTACTCTATTCTATTCTACTAATAAGTAGAAATTTCACACTGGAATTATGGATGGTCAAGTCCACTTTCAGATGATTAGTGGCACTGCTGCCTTGTGTGCTTGGTTCAGCCAAGTTTCTGAGGCTTGGGAGGGTGGTTCTGTGGGTTGAGAATGAAGAAACTGAATTTGGGTGTTTGAATAGGGATAGGACTCAACCAGGAAAGTGTTAAGTAAAATATGAAGTGCTGATAAACCAAATAGCAGCTGCTACCAGATTCTTCTTTTTCCAGGCTTTCTTTCTTTCTTTCTTTCTTTCTTTCTTTCTTTCTTTCTTTCTTTCTTTCTTTCTTTCTTCCTTTCCTTCCTTCCTTCTTTCTTTTTCTTTTCTTTCTTTTTATTTGCGAAATTTATATGCTGCCCAACTGCACTTGGACTCTGGGTGGCTTACAATAAAAAACAACAACCAAAAGACAATTTAAAAACATTAATAGCCCTTAATAAAACCATACTTATTTCTCAATCACTCATGGCTGAATCAAAATAATAACTCAAGGGCCTGAGGCCTGCCAGAAAAGCCACATTTTAATGGCTCTCTGGAAGGCTAGTAAGGTGGGAATAGTATGGATCTCCGGAGGCAGTTAGTTCCAGAGCATCGGAGTCACCACAGAGAAGGCCCTTCCCTGCGGCCCCACCAACCAACATTGTTTGGTAGATGGGACTTGGAGAAGGCCAACTCCGTGGGTCCTTATTGGCTGCTGAGAGGTGTGCGATAGAGAATGAAGAAGGTGGGTGTTGGGTAGATGGTAGTCCAGGACACATTTAGTTTGGAAGAGTGTCCCCTCTATTTAGAAAACAAGGCAAAGTTTAATTGCAGGGATGAAAAACAGCTTGTGAGCTCAGAAATTATGGCAAAGAGCAACATTTGGAGTTTTGTGGCTGGAACAACCACTTTGTGAATGTGCAAGTTGCATCACTGGTGAGGTAAAACCCCCCCAAACCTTGAATATTTGGAGAAATGATTGGGGGTTGGGGGGGTTGGGAGGTGTTTGTGAAGAGGATTCCCATGGTTGGACTCCAACAACTTTTCTCCTAGTTGCCAATGCTTGCTACCATGCAGTCCAGAACTATCAGACTGAACCATGGATCTCAAAGATTCCAGTCTTGAATTCTCATTCCAGCTAAGTGGAAGCACCTGCTCAGCCAACCATGGAAGCATCGTATCTACTAAATTTAATCACCACATCTCCAGGTTTAATATGCTTCATTTACAAATATTTTTAAATATATATATATATATATGAGCAACATCAGAGAGGATCTGATGCTGATCATATGTTTACATTCCTTTTGCAATCTGAACCTCCGTCTCCTTTTCTTGGATTACATTAAGACCGTGCTTACAACAGTTGCAAACCCAGTGATGCATGTTAAACAAGATGTCAATTTAATTTTAAATTGGTTAGCCTATGTTTAGAGTGGCTTAGAATGTTATGTGAACCAGGCAGGGGGTTGGACTTGATGACCTGCATGGTCCCTTTCAACTCTAACAATAAATAAATAAATAAATAAATAAATAAATAAATAAATAAATAAACCCAGGCTGTTGATGTAGTGCATTGTTCAGTGTACTGTGTGAACCCAATAACAAGAATAAATGCAATTTGTGAATATAGCTCAAATGTTTCTTGCTTGTGAGCATTTGATTTTGATCTCTGTGAGGTGAATATTTAAATATGCTCTTTCACTGGATCACAGTAGCTGCCATGGAGGCTTAACCTCTTGATTATCTTGGAATATATTATCATTGATTAATACACTATCATGTTCTAGAAGCACATGTCTGCTTCTAGAACATGACCGACACTGTCTTCTTCTATCAACTGATTCCTCTATCTAGATTTTTTAAAATTGAAAACCAATACCAGTTTGTAGCTTTTAGAATTTTTTATGGAAGTTCATGGGACAATTTCTATCTGGAAAATAGCAGATAATAAAGCCCACTGTTATACTTTAATAAGTATCAAAGAAGTTATTACCCCTCCCTTCATTTTCACAGTCACTTTATAAAGAAAAATAAAATTCTTTGGAGAGCTAATTACCACTTTCAGGGAACAATATATTCAGCACCCTGGACAGCTCTTAGAACCACGGACAGTTCCAGATAATTGCTCCCTCCGGCTCAAAGCTATTTATTAATCTCAGGAGATTCTTGCCTGCAGTGGATTCAAATATCACCAAAAGTAGTGAAATGCAACCACCCGTGGAACTTGAGGGCAGGCTTCTCCAGATAAAAGAAACTGACAATTTCTGCAGTAAATGCCCTGTAACTCAACAAGACCTATTTTCTAATACTCGTATGTCCTCTTTCCTTCCCAACTTCAGGGTTTTTTTTAAAATGTATTTACAAAACCTTCCAAACACTAGCTTATTGGTTCCTTCTTGGCAGTTATTTAGTAAAAGATTCTGTGGAAGTTCAGTGAGAGAATGTGTGCTTCTGTGCTCGTAGTAAGGAGATTTGCAACAACGGACTGAATCTCTGCATTGACCAACTGAGGTAAAATGTGAAGTAGAATGCAGGTAGTCTTCAACTAATGAACAGTCACTTAGCAACTGTTTGAAGTTACAACAGACCTAGCCTGGGGATATTAGTGGTGGTAGAATGTACAGTTTGGCCTCTGAAGCCACTCAATGTTTGGAAGGTGTTTTCTCTCTAGCTTAGCTTTGGAAGTAGGCTTTGTAATAGAGAGGCTGGTATACTTTCCAGCTGCTGTTTCTATCCAGCTCTCTCTCTTTTTGGAGGACTAAAGATGCAAAATGAAGGGACTGACTGGGTATGTCTTCTATTATGCCTAACCTTATGGAGTTAGAATAGAATAGAATAACAGAGTTGGAAGGGACCTTGGAGGTCTTCTAATCCAACCCCCTGCTCAGGCCCATTTAAGACAAATGTATGTTCAATCTCTTCTTAAAACCTTCCAGTATTGGGGCATTCACAACTTCTGGAGGCAAGCTGTTGTTCTAACTGTCAGGAAATTTCCCTTTAGTTCTAAGTTGCTTCTCTCCATCCATTACTTCTTTTTCTACTCTCAGGTGCTTTGAAGAATAGGTTGACTCCCTCTTCCTTATGGCAACCCCTGAGATTTTGGAAGACTGCTATCATGTCTCCTCTAGTCCTTCTTTTCATTAAACCAGACATATCCAATTCCTGCAATCGTTCTTCATATGTTTTAGTCTCCAGTCCCCTAATCCTCTTTGTTGCTCTTCTCTTCACTCTTTCTAAATCTCAACATCCATTTTGCATTGTGGTAACCACAACTGAATGCAGTTTGTCTAATTTTGTCTCTTTGAGACTAAATTTAGCTGCCTGGAAGGTAGCTTAGTCAATTACTCTCTTTTTGTTGTTATCAATTGCATATTCATCTCTAATTGACCTGTTGTGGAAACAGGGTCCCTGTTTGGACCCAGGATTCATTGTGGATGCCCACTGCACCTTAATATGAGGCTGTTGAAAAGAAATATGTCTTTGGAAAGCAGGAAATTCAATTGTAGAATTCAATGCTCTTAGATGTGATGGTGGTCTCTAACCAAGCTGGATGGCCACCAGGTAGGAAAACACATGGCTACGTTGGTTATAGATTGCTTGTACATTGCCTTTAAAATTACAATAGAGGCTGCTATGGGCCAACATTAAGAGAGGGCCATGCCACTTGAGCCTGCTTGGGCTGCATTTGTGGAAACTCCAATTAAGACGATCCTTTCAGCTGTTCCCCAGGACTTTAATTTTTATGCCAATGTTGCTGGCCTCAGTAGAATGTTGATGGTAATCTACTTCAAAGAGTCACTGATTTTTTAGGTTTTTGTGAAGAAAATAAAAAGTTATCTTTTTTCCTGTAGCTTTCTTTTTGTTTGTCCTCATTTTTTTTGTCTATCCTCTTTCCTTTTCTTAAAACTCCTTTTCTTTTCTTTGTTGTGTTTTATGTTTTTTTTTAAATGTAATAAAGTTTTTGAGAAAAAAAGAACATTGTGGGAAATTTTGGACATTGGTAGCCTTTGTGGAGGATGGGGGTTGGAAATCTTTTTTCCCCAGTGGCTTTTCTATGATAGACTGCAGTATAAATTAGACTGAAAGTGACTCTAAAAGATTAGAGCAAGATGTCCTCAAAATAATTTAGATCAGATAAAACAAATATTAAAAAGGTGCAGAGATGTCATTTCTACATTCAAGATGAACATTTAGAAATATGAACGATGCTGAGAAGAAGCATATAATATAGCACTAAAAATGTCCCTTTCTTTTGCCCTGCTTGAATTTATAATAGTTGTGAAGCTTGGGATGCCAAATACAATTGTGAAATGCTCTCTCTCTCTCTCTCTTTTAATCTTTTCTATTTTCAATTCTGAGCCCCAAGCAGGCCTCTGTCCATCACAATGAAGAGCAGAAATGAAAGGAAAGAGAATGGGTGAAAGAATTCAAACATCATATTCCATTTCCATTATTGAGTCTTTAATTCAATTTTAGCAGTCTTCAAATATGCATGAGGGATGGCCGACTCGGTTCAGTGGCTTAGTTCTCTTCCTAACAAAGTGGAAGGAAGGAGTTGGATTAGGTGGGTGACTATGATCCAACTTGCTTGTCAAATCTGATACAGTTGAGATGAAAGGGTTTTTCCAGAGAATGAGCCAATCAGTTCTGGGGTACATAGCAAGGCATTTGGGTGTGTTTGGGTGTGAGCACATATGGTTTACACACACCTTTGTTTTACACCTCAAACACATCTGCATGCACTGCTGTACGCTCGTACATGCAAAGTGAAAGTGGCTGTTGTTAGTGATGTTAAGGTTGGGAATTCTGCCAACCATAACATAGAAGCATCCAGAGAACATTTGAAGGAAGGGAAGAGCCATGATAAAATATTAGATCTGGTACAGAAAATGCAAAATATGGGAGAAAGGGATTGGTTGTGCATTCAGGGCTGATGTAAGAAATTTAGGGTCACATAAATAAATGCTGGTTTTTCATTCCCTCCCCCATCTTCCCCAAGATTAAGACCACTATAGATTTGTGCAGAAGGAGATGTTAGGGCTACGGATACAAAATGCAATATGGCCACAGAAATCCAAACTGAAAATGAATGGTGTACATAGGAGAAAACATTTTATGATTTTAAAAATCAACATCTTCCTTGGAAACAGGAAGGCTTTTTTATACCAAGAGAAAGAACAAGGGAGATGGAAAGGACTCGATTTCCCTCACTTGTTGGCTGTAAATATTGCCATTAATTTATCTCTGCTCAAAGTGTGTATCACTTTCAGCAGCAATTTTTGTCATGCCGGTCAATTGTTCTTAAGTTGCAGTGGCTCACAAATTGCTTCCTATTAGTTTCTGTTTTGAAAAAAAAAACCCATCTGTTGAAGCTACCTAAACAAGCAAGTGCAAGAAAAGAAGGCATTATGCAGATAAATAATGATGTATGCATAGTAGCTCTGGATTAAATTTTGAATTGTACTGTATGTTGAAGCATTTGAGTCAAAATATGTTTCACTTTCCATAGACTCCATGACATTGTCTACACTGTTACCCTTTAAACTGGGTACGTACTCACTGCAGTAAAACAGACCAAGGCTGTCCCCATCTGACATGCCTATTCTGGTTATTGAATGCACCAAACAGACTTGGGTTCACTTACCATGCAAATCCTGATTTTTTAAAAAAAGCAAATCAACAAAAATCACAAGCCAGAACTAATATTGATCAAATGAATGTTTGCTGCTTGTTCTTTAATTGAGTGGGTTAAGTGAGTTGTGTGAACATGATCCAATAGTTATAGTGGGGTAAGAAGGGTAATGCAATTTTATCTGTCTGTCCATCTGTCTCTCTGCATGATCTCCTCGCCTAATTTTGTAAACTCTGTGTAGCTAAATGTTTGCAAAACCAGATGAGCCCCTTAGCATCCTTCCAATATTTTTGGATGCGGTTTTTGAAAATTCTTGGCCTGGTTTCTTGTGATTTTTTGTGATGGGGAAAAAAAGGGAAATTGGCACCTCCAACTGGGGGGAAAAATACGCTGTGGTTCTGTTTGCCTTTGGTTACCACTCCACACTGTGTCCTTTCCTATCCTAAAAGCAGGAAGTCTGCCTCTGTTACAAAGGAAGACCAAACCTGAGTTCTGTAAGGACAAAGACATACTGGTAGGGGAATTCTGGGAGTTGAAGTCCACACATCGTGAAGCTGCCAAGGTTCAGAAACTTTGCTGTAATCTGTTCTGAGCTCTTTAATCCTTTGCATTTGATCACAGTCGCTCTGAAGATCATCTCCACTTTAGATCTTTCTGAGCTGAATTTCTGGATGTTTAACAAGACTTAAAAGCTAAGCCCTGAGAAATCTGGGCATCTACAAAGAAAAGATGCAAGTTATAAGAGGGAAAGATATCCACAACTCTCATACAACAACCAACATGCAAATAAGGAGCAATCTATCCTTTTTCATCCAGAAATTACCTGTTTCAATTATTGAGTCACAAAGGCCAATTGGACTCAGCAGCCTTGGGAACAAGTATACAACACATCGAAATGGGTTTTAGTTGACTGGTTTTAGGCAGGCAGCATTGCATGGATGGACATAAGGGTGGACGCAGATGTCTCCTTGGCATTCACTGAGGGTTGGGTTTTTTTTTTTTGCACAATGTGACTTTTTAATTTTTTAAAAAAATAGGAAGCTGGAATGTTGCCAACAGCACAATAATCCCAGTGGTTGTATTCAAAAATTTTAACTACTGGTTCTGTGGGTGTGACTTAATGGCTGTGGCATGGCTTGGTGGGCATGGCAGAAGAAGGATACTGTAAAATCTCCATTCCCACCCCACTCAAGGGGAAGGATACTGCAAAACCCCATGTCCTCCTGATCAGCTGGAACTCGGGAAGCAGAGAATAGATGTGGGTGGGGCCAGTCAGAGGTGGTATTTACTGGTTCACCAAACTACCCATAATTTCCACTACCGGTTCCCTGAACTAATCAAAATTTCCACTATTGGTTCTCCAGAACTGGTCAGAACCTGCTGAAACCCACCTCTGAATAACCCCTAGCATCATTTTTTTAAAAAAATCCCCACAAATCCAACCACTCCCAAAAATGTGTTTTCTTCAGCCAACAAAATAAGACCAAATTCATCTACATTGAAAAATAGATACAAATACAGCAATACAAATGACATTGTCTGCCAGACTCTCTGACGGCTCAACAAAGATACCAGTGTAAGATTAGAAGATTAGAAGTAATCCCTAAGAGGATTGTAATCATACTTGAAATTTAACATGGCAAACTGTCCCTTGTCCCAAAAAAGTAATATAAAGGAATATTTAAATCACCAAAAATCAAAGTAAAACACCAACATAAGGTCCAGGGGCAATAGGCAACCTTCAAACTTTTTTTAAAAAAACCTCACTGATCTCCCTCTGATTACATATCTAAATTTTGGTATAATTGCTGAAAATCAGCCATGAGACATTTTGGAGATGGAAGTATATGAACATGGGAGTAGAAAACCTTTCAAGCAAATTTAAAAGGAAAAAGACCCCACACCCTTCATTAATCTTAAGAACATGTTTCTTAACCATGGCAACTTTAAAATTTGTGGACTTCAATTCCCAGAATTCCCCAGCCAGCATACTGGAAAGATTGAGAAATATTGATTTAAGGTAACCTTCTTTAACTTTAAGGAAGGTTACCATATTGCATCATCCTTCTGCCAATTCTGCTTTTTATTTCTCCAAAACCAATACCGAATGACCTAGACAAAGAATGTGAAGTTTCTTAAAGTTTTTCTTTTTCAATAATAGAAGATAATATTTGTAGTCCGAGGTTGAACAATGGAATCCTTGGTTGGTTTTTTTTGCAGGCATTTCATTTCCCACCAAAGTAACACCATCAGTGCTAGAAGGGAGTGGGGGGTTTGCTCTTTATTTATATACTAGTGGCTTTCCTTATTGGTGGAATTGTTCTTGTTGGTTCCTTGATTAGGCTGTTATTTACTGGGTTGGCAGTTCCTTGATTGGGGTATTGTTTACTGCTTGGGGTTAATCTCTGCTTATCTTCAGTGTTGATTGCTGGTCAAGAGTATTGTGGTCTTTTAGCTTTTTGATTGACTTTTTTGAATGGTATGGAGATGTTATTTATCTCAATGTGCCTGTTGATGGCTGATTTGTTTGCGGGTCAATTTTCCAGTAATTATTTTGCATTTGGAGGGTTATGTATTTATTATTTATTCCAGTTATACTTCCACCCATTTCACTTTCAGATTTTACGTTTCTGACTGACAGCTACTGCTCCAGAGGTAGACTGAGTGACTGTTTCAATTGCCTGGAAACACTCTGATCATTTCCCTTTGTTATATTCCCTCTTCCTATTAGTGGCTGATGCTCCAGCAGGTGAATAATGAGCTGTTTCGTTTTTCTTTCCAAAGACCCGAGGCGACCTTGAGAACTCTCTTGTGATCTATCAACCTCACAACCAGGCTGGAGTCCACAACTTTCCTAAGGGTCACTTTGTTCACCCTAGACAAGAAGAAAGCTCAACTTCAAACTTCTCAGGATTTGAAAGTGCCAAAGTGCTGTATTTCTCAAAATGAGAAATGGGCTCTATCCTGCCGCAATTGTTATAGTTTATATGATGGCTGTCAAGCAATTGAATTTTGATTGTGTACATGATGTTGTCATGGTCGTAAGTGCGAAGACTGGACATAAGTCATTTTTTTCCAGTACCATTGTAACTTCAAAGAGTCACTAATGAGTCATGGTGGTGCAGTGGTTAGAGTGCAGTACTGCAGGCTACTTCTGCTGACTGCCTGCAATTTGGCAGTTCAAATCCCACTAGGCTCAAAATTGACTCAGCCTTCCATCCTTCTGAGGTTGATAAAATGAGTCCCCAAATCATTGGAGACCCTCTGTGAACTGCTTAGAGAGGGCTGTAAAGCACTGTAAAGTGGTATACACGTCTAAGTGCTATTGCTATTGCTAAATGAATGGTTGTAAATCAAGGACTATCTGTAATTGAACTGGACTGCTTTGGATTGCAAGCGAGGGTAAGCCTAGATCAGGGGTCAGCAGCCCTGGCTCTGGAAGCTACATGAGGTTCTTTCATCCTTCTGCTGTGGCTCTCTGTCACTCAAAATATACATCACAACCGCCAATGTGCAAGACCTGTAGGCATGTGATTTATTGAGTTTTTTGACCCATCTTTCTTTTTTTCCCCAGAGTTCAAAATGTTTTTGTTGCATGCAGAAATAAAAATGTATTTTCTCTATAGCAGATCATTGATTTCATAATTTGAAATGATTTTACACTTATACATCACATAAAGGTAAAAAAACCACCTCCACATATGCAGTGTTCTCTTTATTTTAGATGTCAAAAAGGTTTTGTGGCTCCCAGTGTTTTCTTTTCTTTGGGAAATGTGTCCAAATGGCTCTGTGAGTGTTTAAGGTTGCCGACCCCTGGCCTAGGTGTATCCTCTTATGCAAAGAAGAGATTGTAATGTAAGCCAAATAAATACAGTTAGCTCTTTCTCAATATTTTGCACTCGAACAGGAGACTCAAACAGGAGCCTGACCAGCGCTTAGTTTTCTCACAGTCTTCTTCAACAAATTGAAAAACGTTTCTATTTCTAAATGTTGTATTTCTTCCCAAATATGTTTTCTTCCAAACTAACCTCTGGACAGATGTCTCTTTCTCAGCATCAGATAAATAGCCCTTTTTCTAAAAGATTGGGTTTTCCCATGGGAAAATCTAAGAGAGTTTAAACTCATAGCATATTACTTCTCCTTGCAGAGAGGATAATTCAGATATAGACAGATCATATCAAAAGGTCCAATTGAGGGGTTTTTTCACGATGAGCTCTCTGGGATGGTCTATGAGGTCTTTGATGCTAGAGTCTATCCCAAATTAAACAAATCTGCTCACAGGAGATGCCAAATTATTTCAATCCTTCATGTCTTCAGGATATTGAACTAATCATCTTTGGCTCTACTTGTTTGGCTCAGCCACTGATTCCTGTTAGCTTCCCCATTTTAATCTACAAATCTGCACTACAGCTATTCATTAATAGCAATAGCCCTTAGACATATACTGTTTTAGAGTGCTTTACATCCCTCTCTAAGCGCTTTACAGAGTCATCTTATTGTTCCCAACAATATGGATTCTCATTTTACCCACCTAGGAAGGATTGAAGGCTGAGTCATCCTTAAGTGGGTGAGAATCGAACTGCTAACAGTTGGCAGAATTAGCCTGCAATACTGCATTCTAACCAAGCCCCACTATAGCTCTATTAATGCATAGCCACTCTGTCCCCTCACAATGGCTCTACATAAGCAATATGCTTCTTCTGCATTATTGAAATAACCCATTTTCTGGATTTAAGCCAAACTGTGAACGATAAACTAACCAAATAAGCCAGCATTGCTGAATCAGGAATTCTGGGAATTGAAATCCATAGATGGTAAAGTTGCCATAGTTGCCCTCTCCTGTTCTTGTGGTGTTGCCCTCTCATAACAGGATGTGAAACCGGATCCTAAGGACTGGTAAGATTATTGCTATTAGTGCTAAGTGCTATATTACCGGTCAGTCATTTGGATCAACTTTGAGCTGGACTCCAGCTGTACAGGTTGCATAGATTTGATAGAGTCATGGGGTGCCTTGGTCATCATCCAGGAAGAGTTTGAGTCTGTGGGTTCCACAAAATAGGCAGAATCCTTGGGTCTGTAAATACGACCACCTATATATTAGGTGTTAGCCGCCCCGAGTCTCTGGAGAGGGGCGGCATACAAATCCAATAAATAAATAAATAAATAAATAAATAAGTAAGTAAGTAAGTAAGTAAGTAAGTAAACAAACAAACAAACAAACAAACAAACAAACAAACCCAAGGATTCTGCCCATTTTGCCCTATATATTAGATTTATATTTCTTCTTCTGAGATATGATGTGTCATTGGATTCAGATAGTGGAAAAGCAAAATTCTACTTCTATTAAAAGATGGTCTGTCTCCTTCTCAAGAAACTGTCACTGGATCCAATAGAGATGGGAAAAATGTATTGTCTCTAATTTTCCCTTTCTTGATTTGAATTCCTTGGTTTGAATGAGATGGACTGTAGACATGCCATTAAAAAACATTCTGGTGCTTTGTTTTTTTTTAATTGTTGTTTTAACCTAGTGCTAGCCACCCAGAGTTGGAATCAATTCCCCCCAGAGATTTGCACTGCCCCCCACCCTCCTGGCCTTCCGAAGGTTTTTAAAAACATACCTTTGCCGGCAGGCCCAGGGCCATTGAGTGCTGATACTTTGCTCAGGCCGAATACTATGACTTTGATGAGATGAATGTTGGCTGAATGGTTTTAAATGTTTGGGGTTTTTAAGAGAAAGTTTTTTATTATTTGGACTTTTAAATGTAGCTTTTAGAGTAGGATTATATATTGTCGATTTGGTATTTTTTATTCTGTATGAGTCCCCTAGAGAAGGGTGGCTTAGAAATCCAAATAATATATAGTATAGTATAGTATAGTATAGTATAGTATAGTATAGTATAGTACAGTACCGTATAGTGTAGTATAGTATAGTATAGTTAATATAGTATAGCATAGCATAGCATAGCATAGTATTAGTATAGTATAATATAGTATAGTATTAGTATAATATAGTACAGTATCGTATAGTGTAGTATAGTATAGTATAGCATAGTATTAGTATATTATAGTATAGTATAGTATTAGTATAGTATAGTATTAGTAAAGTATGGTATGGTATGGTATGGTATGGTATGGTATGGTATGATATGATATGATTTGATTAATATAATATAATATAATATAATATAATATAATATAATATAATATAATATAATATAATATAATATAATATAATATAATATAATATAATATAATATAATATAATATAATATAATATAATATAATATAATATAATATAATATAATATAATATAATATAATATAATATAATATAATATAATATAATATAATATAATATAATATAATATAAAATGCATGCATGCATGAATGAATGAATGAATGAATGAATGACCTGAACTTCTCCTCTGGCTTGTTTCCTACATGCCTGTTTCTTAAGACCAAAGACCTCATCTGTGTTCCACAGAGATACAGGTTCAGCCAAGATCATTCTATTCATCACCGAAAAAATTACACTTTATGATATTTTAATGAACACTGCAGTGCCTCAGATGAAGAAGGGACATCAGGACAGCTTTCCTCAATATGATGCAGAAGATTTGCTGCAAATGATTAAAAGGCAGCTGCACGTTTGAAAATAATTTTGGGACAAAGGAATATTTTAATCCCCTTGAAATGAGCATGAGTTTGAATAAGTGAATGGGAGTCAAAATTATTTAATTGTTTTGCAGAATGGAGAAGGATATTTATGCTGGCTCTAGTATATTCTTTTTTCCACTCCCCTAAGAAATGGAGATGAGCACCAACTGTTATAGTCAGATGTGGTTGAACAAGAGAAATCTTTACCTTTGTCTGTGTGTGTGTCTGTGTGTGTAAAACAATAATAATAATAATAATAATAATAATAATAATAATAATAATAATAATAATATTAATAATTTATTAGATTTGTATGCCGCCCCTCTCCGAAGACAAACCTTGGGAACGCATGAAAAAGAGGAGAACCATTACAGAAAAGATTCTTTAGTCCAGAGAGGAGAGAAACCAGAGGAAAAAATATTCTGTCTTGGCCAATGTTGGCCATTCTTTCAAAAAATAACACGCTATTAAATTGTGTCCAACTGGAAATTGGGAGTAAAAGTTTGGCTACCAGCCTCTCCTCTGTTTCTGTCCAGTAATACCTAGGAACAATGTGTCTCAACCTTGTTAACTCTAAGATGTGTGGACTTCAATTCCCAGAATTCATGCTTGTGAGTAGTTGACGAGGTTGAGTAACCTTGTCCAGAAGGAATGAATTGAGAGGATTAGCTTGGCTGACACAACTCTGCTTTGTGCAGGTCATGATTTCAATCAGGGATATTCAGCTTTGAAAAGGGCCTGGGGAGGGGAGAACACATGGCAAATGTTGGCATGTCCTAGACCTGTGATGGTGAACCTATGGTATGCGTGCCACAGGTGGCACCCTGAGCCATTTCAGAAGGCATGTGAGACTTTGCCATGTTTCTGCTCCAGCATAAATGCACATATTTCAGCTGATTTTCACCCTTGGGAAAGGCCGTTTCATCCTGAGGATGCTTCAGGGAAGCTGCCCTGAAACCCTGAAGGGCAAAAAATCCCCCAACGGGCAAACCAGAAGTTCAGGAAAATGCACTTTTGCTTTGCAGTTCTGCTGTTTTTTGCACTCTGGAAGGTTCAGGCAGGGGTGGGCTACTGCCCGGATTGGGGGGGAACACAGTGGGGTAGCGAAAATGGAGCTCCACCCCAGAGCACCCAATTTGCCCTGAAAGATGTTGAAAGAAAATGCAGGTCATCCTGCATAAGTCACACCCACAGTGTAGTAGTAAAAATTTTGATAGCAAAATCCTCATTCCTTCCTCACTCCTGGGGGAAGGATACTGCAAAATCCTCATTCCCTTTGCACTCCAGGGAGAGGATACTGCAAAATCCCCATTCTCTCCCTACTGCAGGGGAAGGATACTGCAAAATCCCCATTCCCCCTGCACTCTGGGTCCAACCAGAGGAGGTATTTGCCAGTTCTCTGAACTACTCAAAATTTCCGCTACTGGTTCTCCAGAACTTATCAGAACCTGCTGGATTTCACCCCTGGTTTGGTGGTCTTCTTTTCTCATGGTTTTGGTTTTAGCTGGTTTTGTAAATTGTTCCAGTTGCTGGCTTTACAGCATGCCAATCATTTTGCATGAGGTAGGCGGCCATATAAATTTGACAACAAACAAAAGTAAATTTCTTCACTGCTGGATTTGGGCCACTTGATGAGATGCCCCATGTGAGAGGCTGGAAGGAGCTGTCCACGGTGCTGAGACTGCTGGATAGCCAGGGGAAATTCTCCAGCCGAGTTTACGATGCATGCTCAGGTATTTCCAGGTCTTTCCTCTCGCTGGGACTTAGGAAAGAAGCAGAGTCAACTAACACATAACTGGAGAGAAGTGTGATGTTCTTAAGATGTTGTGTGTGTTTTGCTGCTGAGTCACACAGATGGATTATGTGATGGGATAGAGGACAATGCTGCCATTGTAGTTGCACCAAGCTGTCTGAAATGACTCCGGGCAGACATTACACAGACCCCTAAGAGGAAATGCACAATCATCCTTCTGTTGGCCAAAGTCTGCCAGTCTGCAGGGAAAGCACATTTAATTCATGCCCCAGGGAGAACAGCATCAAGGGGGAAAGGCCACTTTAACAATGAGCTGGGTGTCTGCATTTCTTGTCCAAATCTAAGCTATCCAGGCTTTGGCAGAAGCTAGATTTGCCTCCCCCAACCTGTGAGCCAGGGGTCCCCAAACATTTTACACAGGGGGCCAGTTCACTGTCCCTCAGACTGTTGGAGGGCCGGACTATAAAAAAAAACTATGAACAAATCCCTATGCACACTGCACATACCTTATTTTAAAGTAAAAAACAAAATGGGAACGTACTATTTAGAGGGGGGAGAAGATCTGAAATTCATATATGTTTATGTTTTGTTTTTAATTTTCTTTTGTTAACATCTGATTGGCTATACAAGGTTTTCTTGGCTTATAGAAAAATGTATAAAGAAAGAAGGAAGCACTTTGGCATAATGGTTAATAAGTTAGAAATATAATTGGTGTTGCACTTTTTGAAGGAACATTAAGGAGGGAGTTTAATTAAAAGAAAATGAATGTAACTGGATGACAAAATTAGAAAAAAAACCTTTTGCAACCTTTTTGATGATTGATATTAGTTACTAACAAAATACCACATTTTATTCATGGAAAATTAGATGGTACACTGTGTTGTTTGAATGTATGTTGAGAGAAAAATTTAAAAAAATTACAGCCCCCAAAACAGTCCTCCCTTCCTCTGTCCCTCCATTTCATTCTTCCTTGCTTCCTTTCTTCCTTGTTCCCTCCATTTCTCCTTCTTTCCTTCCCTCCTTCATTCCTCTCCACTTCTCCTTCCCTCCCTCTCTTTTCCTTTTCTTTCTTTCTCTCTCTCTTTTCCCTGTGCTCTTGTCACTCACTGTCGGGCCGGATAAATGGCCTCAGTGGGCCGCATGTGGCCCGTGGGCCGTAGTTTGGGGACCACTGCTGCAAGCTATAGGGGGGGTGGACTACAACTCCCATCAATTTCCCTTTACAGGATCAATGAGGAGAGGAAGCCAGGATTGAATAAACCATAAATCTGTATAGAATCAACACATTGTTATTTCCTGTCATTTGTGAAACATGGACTTCTTCACAGCAGGGAACAATCCATGCATTTGACTGGGACAATCCAGTTTGGCCAATGAGACAATGACAAACAAACAAACAAACAAACAAAACAAACAAACAGCTAACCAGAGTGAAAATAATCACACCTAGTATGACATAGGAATGATTGAAGTCATTCAATTGGTTATGACCTACTAAAGATTTATATTGTTGCAAATATTATGGGATTAAAAAGCCTGCTATCTTGACTCAGCCTGTGGTTGATAATACATCTGCACATACTTTATTCCTCTTTCTCATTTCTGAACAGACCAGTGCAACTACAAACTCATATCACATTCCAAATTTTCTTCAGCTGTAAGCATACATTATTGCCTTTCTCATCTGTTTGTGTTTTTCTTGTTCAGTTATTTACCTTCAAAAGCTCAAGCTGCAGCCTTCAGAGGATTAGGTTACCCACCTTCAAAGGGGGATTCCCAAGAATGAATCACTCAGAAAAAATAGGACTGGATCTCAGAGGCTGCGGAAAGCACTGGGCTGATCCTTTCTCAATAATCTTTGCTTTTAAAATAATTTTTCAGGAGTCTCAGCTCTCTGCATTGGGATCTAGAGTCTTGTGCTGCGAATGTTTCTCTTAAAAGTTTCAAAGCAGCCAGAAGGCAAGGTGGCTAGGAGTTTTGGCAGCACACATCACATGTATACAATACAGGCTGTGCTTTGATGGTACGTGTTGATTTTTAAATTATTATTACTCTCTGCACATACCTTTAGAATGTAACAGCATCTTTGAAGCCTGCTAAAGCAATCCTCAAGATAAATTTACACCTATGGTAGTTAAACCTGGGTTACTCTATACCAATGGTGCCCAAATCTTTTTAGCCATGTCTCACCTAAGCATCTCTAAAATCCTGATGAGAGAGAGAGAAAGCATGACATATAATTCTTACTATTCAAAAAGTGAACTCCTTCTCACCTGGAGGAAGCCTAGCAGGCCGTTAACTTGGTTTAAGCAAGGTTCCAATTGTCCCCATTAAATATCAAAGCACCCCTCTGTGGGGCGTGAGCCCCATTTGGGAACTGCTCAGTAATGGGCACCCAAAGTTTTTACTGCCACACTGTGGGTGTGGCTTATTTTGTGGGTATGGCTTAATGGTCATGTGATTGGGTAGGAGTGGTTTGCCGGCCATGTGATCAGATGGGAGTGGCTTGAATGATCATCATCGTTCAAGTGAACTGTTAACTCCTTGACTTACAACCTTCCCAGTATCGTTCGCTGGGGTGACAATTTGCTTCGCTTTTCCTGCTCTCTCCTTCTTGGATGCCCTCCCCTGCCTCAGGCTGGGTAGCTAGGCGAATAGGTGCTGCCGGAAGCATAAATGCTGCCAGCGCTGCTTCCACCCATGCCGTCTGCTTGCACCTCAGGTGGGAAGTGGCCATGTGAGGCTGGAGGGAAGCCGGGCAGGAGAGAGAGAATCTCATCTGAGGCCAGGAAGGAGGAAAGAAGAAAAAAGCAAGGAGCGCAGATGTAGCAGCAGCAGAAGGGAAAAAAGGGAGAGCTGAGCCGAGACCAGTAATCCAGGAAGTGACAGCTGCTGATCAGCTGGAGCTGCGCATGCATCTTCATTTCCACCGGTGGAATTGCGTACCACCCCGTCCTGCCTGCTGCCCACCCCTGGAACCACTGCTCTAAATCCTTTTCTCATGCTTCTCTCCTCTCTGGACTAAGGAATCTTTTCTGTAATGGTTCTTCTCTTTTTCATGTGTTCCCAAGATCTGATACACACAAACATATACACACACAATAAACATTTGCATTATATTACATTTGCACAAAAATGGAAAGCATCAAAAATTCCTTCAGAAGGAGAGGTAATTAAGAAAATTTTGGACTGTGCGGAGATGAATAGAGTGACAGTGAAAATGAAAGACAAGGAAGTTACAGATTATTATAATATATGGATGAAATTTTATGACTGGATAGAAAATGAATATGTATAGAAGTTAAGTTAGAATGATTAAAGAGGAAGAAAATAAAAGGTGGTAGACCCAGGTGACAAAATTAGATTTTGAGTAGCCAACATCAGAACAGCAGTTATATACCTAGAATAAATAAGTTATAAATGTAGATATGGTATAGAAAGCATATGGGTTTAGAAGGGGCATTGGTAATTAAAAGATGGACAGGAATATGTAATCAGTCTGTTAAACATAAGGTGAAGTATGATTAGAATCACTCAGGGAAAGGTCAAGAGGGAGAAAGAGGAAGTAGATATGACATTGTGGAGAAAATGTTTTAAAAAATCAACAAAAGGTAAATATTTCTCTTGTTCAGCCATATCTCACTATAAGAGTTGGTGCTCATCTCCCTTTCTAAGCCAAGAAAACCAGCACTGTCTGAAGACACTTTCATGGTCATGTGACCAGGATGGCTATACTCTAAGATGCACAGAATGCTGTTTCCTTCCCACCAAATTGGTATCTATTTATCTACTCACATTTGAATGCTTTCGAATTGCTGGGTGGACAGGAGTTGAGGCAAGCAACAGGAGCTCTGCCAATTGCCTGACATTCAGGTCTTGAACCCAGACTTTCAGCTTTCCAGCTGACAAGCTCAGTGTTTTTAGCAATAGCAATAGCATTTAGACTTATATACCCCTTCATGGTGCTTTTACAGCCCTCTCTAAGCAGTTTACAGAATCAGCCTATTGCCTCCAACAATCGGAGTCCTCATTTTACCCACCTTAGAAGGATGGAAGGCTGAGTCAACCTTGAGCTGGTGGTGAGATTTGAATTGCTGAACTACAGATAGCAGCTAGTTGAAGTAGCCTGTAGTTTTTAACTGCTGAGCCATCGTTTCCCCCTTATCTACACATATCCGTTATAAGGAAATTAAAAAATAATAATAAACAAACTATAAATAAATTATAGCCAATGAATAATAAATGAATTATGAATTAAAAAGATGGGGTGGGAAGGAACAAGGTGTACACAGAGTAAGGTGGAATCTGGTATCAGTCCATCCATCGCATCCAGAATGACCCTCCACCATTGGAGCCCCAAACCAATTGGCAGAACTTCAGGACTTCAGGCCCTTATGGAAAGTCAAGAGAATGGAAGTTTCCCAGGTTATGGTGGGGAAGTAAATGCCAAAATTGATATTTGGATTGCAGAATCTTAACACAGCTTCGGGAGACAACCAGAGTTCATTGAATTGGGTGGCTAATAAAATTTGAATCAATAAATACATAAAGCATCAGAGACAGCATTTCTGGCAGATCTAAGACATTTGCAGGGGGACAAAGTAGCAAATGATGCCAGAAGCAATAGTGTGTCATGATGCAAATGATACAGATTTGGTAGTTTTGTGGCATTAGCATCAAAATGTCACAATTCATGTGGCATTATCATAGCTTCTACCCAGGTTCAGAGCTTATCAAGGAGCTATATTTCATGTATCTTATCAAATTTAAGAGAGGAATAAATGAATCTTGATCTTCTTGATTGTCCGTATTTCCTCAGCCGTATCACAGCAGCAACTGGAAGAATTGATTTAGTTCCTGTAGTTAGCTCCCAGGGGCGTTATCACAAAACACTGGAAAATGAGTGTACATTTTTCATTGGATCAGTGGTATTTTAAAGAGGGTAGGAAATTGCTCTAGCTGAAAAAATTAACACAACAAAGAGCTTTGAAAGACCTTATAATGGTTATGTTTATACAAGTTTGGTCACCGTTTATTAGCTCTATCGATGTTCTTCAACCGGATTATATAGTTTAATCTGTGCAAATGTGGAGCATGCTTTAAAATGTTTATATTTCACAAGAATGAACATGAGTATATGCATGCCCAAATAATATATCCACACATGCATTTGGGTGTGTATGGATTGTTTATCGATGCAAAGAGTTGCTTCCAACACAATTTGATCAAATGCTTTGAACTGAATCTTCTAACTCAACTGCGCAAATGACTAGATATGTTGAACTAAATTGAATGCCTTTGAATTGATCTGGCAGTTGGGAGCACCATTTACTGAATCAGTGATTTGAATGATTCAAATGAGATCTTGGGTGATTTGCAACATTGTGGTGTACAACTGCCCAAAGATATATGTACATGTTCCCTACTCCTTTTTATTTTTTTTAAAAATGCTAGTCATTAGTTCCTAATTCATTTAAGTCTTTTTCTCTAAAACTTTTGTATTAACAGGGAAAGGGTGGGTGGGTGAGATCTGTTCTGCCATTACAAAGAGATTTGATCAAACTTTTTTTTTAATTAGCAAAGTGGCACCATAAATACAAGTTGGCTGGGTAATTATAAAGGCTGGGTGTTTGCCTTGATCTCCATAAAAACATCAGCTGCTTCAGTATATCTAATTTAATGAGGCTGCAGCATGATAAGGAGAGGTAAAATCTGGGAGACATGATTACAAAGTGTTTTTCCATTTATTCTCTCCCCGCCCTTCCACCCCATCGGTTAAAAGTGTTTCATGTACATAAATTCATCCTGGATTGTTTTCTAGGAAAAGACCTCCAGAAAATTCTGTCTTGTCTACTAGTCATCAGTTCAGACCAGTTGTTGGCTGCTGCTGGTTTGGACTGTTTTTCCCAGTGCAGTGGCAACCAAAGAAGCCAACACAATCCTAAATTGCATTAATAGCAGGATACAATCTAGGACTAGGGAGGTACTAATAACACTCTGTAAAGCCCTAGTTATACCACACCTAGGGTATCCAGTTTTGGTTACCACACTACAAAAAAGACATTGAAATTCTAGAGAAAGTGAAGAGGAGAGCAACCAGGACTGGAGACTATAACATATGAAGAGAGGTTGCAGGAACTGGGCATGGCCAATCTGGCAAAGACAAGGACCAGGGGAGTCATGATAGCAGTGTTCCAATACTTGAGGTGCTGTCACACAGACTGTTTTCCAAAGCACCAGAAGGCCAGATGAGGAATAATGGATGGAAACTGATCAAGAAGAGATTCAACCTGGAAATAAGGAGGAACTTTCTGGCATTGAGAGCGATCAACCAGCAATCAATTCACAACCTGCCTGAAGGTTGTGAAAACACTAACACTTGAGACTTTCAAATAGAGATTGGACTGCCATTTGTCCAAAATGGTGTAGGGACTCCTGATAGAGCAGGGATTTGGACTAGATGACCTACAAGGTCCCTTCCAACTCTAATAATCTGAATCTGAAAAAAATATATCCAGAATTGGTGGTGGAAATTTGTCCCTGGTCACCGAACCAGCAGCGACAGCTGGCTATCCATGTCTCCAAACCAGTTCTTTGATCGACGCTTCTGGAAAGTGGCTGCCAATAATCCTCTGCTCATGTGCAAAGCTTTGGCGGAGCTTTGACGTCACGAAGATGTCCTTCCTGGCCAGCTGAAATGTGGACTCCAGGAAGGACATCTCCATGACGTCAAAGTTCTCCCATGGAATTCCCTATTGGGATTCCCCACCTCCGTTTGAGCCTCCCGACTGGCCGACAGCTCTGCAACTCTTTTGGCAAGGTGACAGCCGGGCGGTGGGGCTTCTCAGTGGCCTCCCGAACCCGAATGCCGAACCCAAATTTTTGCCGAACTTCCAGGTTCGGCATTCAGGAGAACCCTGAGAAGCGCCTGGCTGTTTCAAAAGGTGACAGCTGGATGGCGGCGCGCTTGCACGCATTAATTGATTTTACATTGTTTCCTATGGGAAACATTGTTTCGTCTTACGAACTTTTTGCCTTACAAACCTCCTCCTGGAACCAATTAAGTTTGTAAGACGAGGTATTACTGTATACTCTTCTCATACTGTATAACTATAACTATAAGATAAAACAAAAGGCCAAAAAGAGGAAATGGAGGCTCCATTCATGTCAGAGTCTCAACTGGCACTGCCTAGTTAGAAACAGCACATTTTACTTACCAAATGAATACAATGAGTACAAAAGTGTCCACCACACCTTTGCTCACAATAGAATCCCTTATGCCACCAGGCTTGAAATCTTTGGGCTTGGACACCTAGAACTACGGCGCCTATGGTCTGACCTATGCATAGTAGAAAAAGTGGTGTGCTATAACATCCTACCCATCAGCAACTACTTCAGCATCAACCACAATCATACACAGGCAAACAATCGATACAAATTCAAGATAACTGCTTCAAAGTCGACTGCAGAAAATATGACTTTAGCAACAGCGTGATCAGGGTCTGAAACATTCTACCTGACTCTGTTGTCACATCCTCACCACCCCCATAGCTTCAACCTTAAACCATCTACCATGGACCCCACCTCATTCCTAAGAGGTCTGTAAGGGGCATGCATAAGCCCACCAGCGTGCCCACTGTCCCTGTCTTACCGTCCCCATTTATTTGTACTCCTTTCCTGTATTCATATACCTCTTATCTTGTACATGTTTGACAAACTGAATGAAATAAATAAAATAAAAATAACAATAAATAAAACGAATCAATTTTCGGACTCTGCAGCCCATAAACCCATCTGTCCAAAGGGATGGATTCTCGCATCATGCTAATCCCTGAGATGCCTCCTGCACAAATGCAAGCCCTTTGCTAAACCCACCCCACACTCCCAACCCAGCCCTCTCCTGGCTTGAACAGGCAAAAGGGCAGAGCCATTCGAAAGCCAGAGGATTACTTTGAAGTTCCAGTGGGACACACACACACAAACACACACTTTTGTCTGCTGGGTATTCAATGCTGTACAGGCAGAGAGCAGCTTTAGCTCTGATTCACCTCATTAAAACTCAGCCAGGCCAGTGGAGCCTCTGAAGCTGAGCTCAGCCAGCTTCCACTGCTGCAGATGAAAGGATTCCTGCTCGGCTTGCTCCTAGATGAGGCTTTTTCTCCAGGGCTTGGAGTGAACAGATGCAAAGTCAGCACCGTTTGATACATGTGTAATTCCATGACAGAACATGTGCTGCTTGAATAGGCATGTATTGGTACATAGAACCAGGGGTGGGCTACTGCCCGAACAGGAGGGAACCCAGTGGGGTAGCAAAAATGGAGCTCCACCCCAGAACACCCAATTTGCACTGAAAGATGTTGAAAGAAAATGCAGGGCGTCTTGCATAAGCCACGCCCACAGTGCGGTAGTAAACATTTTGGTAGCCCTTCACTGCAAAGAACTCCTCCCTCTCTCCTTTCGTCTCTCCCTCCTTCTGTTTTTCTCCCCTCTCTCCTTTATTTATTTATTTATTTATTTATTTTATTTTATTTATTTATTAAATTTGTATGCCATCCCTCTCCGTAGACTCGGGGCGGCTCACAACAGTAATAGGAAACAACATATAATACAAATCTAATAATTAAAACTAAAAATCCATAATTTAAAAAAACATGCACACAACATACCATACATAAACAGTATAGGCCTGGGGAAGTTATCTCAGTTCCCCCATGCCTGATGGCAGAGGTGGGTTTTAAGGAGCTTACGAAAAGCAAGGAGGGTGGGGGCAGTTCTAATCTCGGGGGGAGCTGGTTCTAGAGGGTCGAGGCCACCACAAAGAAGGCTCTTCCCCTGGGACCCTCCAAACGACATTGTTTAGTCAACGGGACCCAGAGAAGGCCAACTCTGTGGGCCCTAATGGGACCCTTCATTCCTTCCCTCCCTCTCTCTTTTTCCATCACAATTGCTCCAATGATTTACATTACAGGTAATACTCAACTTTGTTGTTGTTGTTGTTGTTGTTGTTAGTTGCAAAGTCATGTCCAAACCATCATGACCTCATGGACAATGTTCCTCTAGGCCTTCCTGTCCCCTACCATCCTCTGAAGTTCATTTAAGCTCACGCTGACTGCTTCATTGCCTCCATCCAGCCACCTCGTTCTCTGTCATCCCCTTCTTCTTTTGCCCTCAATCGTTCCCAGCATTAGGCTTGTCTCCACTCAGTCCTTCCTTCTCATTAGGTGGCCAAAGTATTCGAGTTTCCTCTTCAGGATCTGGCCTTCTAAAGAGCAGGGCTGATCTCCTCTAGGACTGACTGGTTTGATCACTTTGCAGTGCAAGGGACTCACAGGAGTCTTCTCCAGCATCATCGTTCAAAGGCCTCCATTCTTTGGTGCTCAGCCTTTCCCAGCATTAGGCTCTTCTCCAGTGAGTCCTTCTTTCTTACAATAGCTTTAAGAGCCTTGGTGGCACAGTGGTTAGAGTGTAAACAGCAATGCAAGTGCAAGCTGCTTCTGCTGACTGCTGGCTGTAGTTCAACAGTTCGAATCTCACCACCGCTCAGCCTTCCATTTTTCGAAGTGGCTAAAATGAGGACCCAGATTGTTGGGGGGCCATATGCTGATTCTGTAAACTGCTTAGAGAGGACTGTGAAGCACTATGAAGCGGTATATAAATCAAAATTCTATTGCCATTGCTATAACAATAATAATGTTACATTTGGCACTGAAAAGAAGTCAGTTATGACCATTTTTCATACTGATGACCATTGCAGCATCCCTGTGGTCACATGATTTACATCCAAATTGTTGACAACGGACTCACATTTATGATGGTCACAGTAATGGCCTTCAGCTTTGGCTTACGTAATTGTAGTACCTCCATTACAATAGATACAGCCAGGGTGGCACAGCAGGTAGAGTGCGGTACTGCAGGCCACTGAAGCTGACTGTAGATCAGTGGTTCAAATCTCATCACTGGCTCAATGTTGACTCAGTCTTCCATCCTTCCGAGGTGGGTAAAATGAGGACCTGGATTGTGGGGGCAATATGCTGGCTCTGTTAAAAAGTGGCTATTGCTAACATGTTGTAAGCCACCCTGAGTCTAAGAAGAAGAGCGGCATAAAAATCGAATGAATGAATGAATGAATGAATGAATGAATGAATGAATGGATAAACAAACAAACAAACAAACAAACAAACAAACAAACAAACAAACAAACAAACAAACAAACCAGAATATCCCAAAGGTGCTTTTTTATTCCCAAGAGGTGAATGGACTTTCTGTTTTTTCTTGAATATGTTTCGCTTCTCATCCAAGAAGCTTCTTCAAGCTTTGATTGAATGGTGGTCAAGAAGCAGCCATGACCTGGATGATTGACAATCTCTAGAAACATATATGAGAAAATGTATTTGACATGAAGCTTTACTACTTTAAACAAAATAAAATGAATTCAGGCATTCATCAAAAGTCCCCTGAATATTTTTTTTTTGCTGTAGCTCCTTATGAAATACAGGTAGTCCTTGACTTATAAAGGTTCATTTAGTGACCATTCGAATTTACGACAGTACTAAATAAAGTGACGTATGACTATTTTTCACACGATCATTAATAGCATCCCCGTGGTCATGTGGTCAAAATTGACTGAGTCATATTTATGACAGTTGAAATGTCCTGGGATCATGTGATCCTCTTTTGCGACCTTTTTGTGAGCAAAGACAATGGGGAGGTGAGATTCACTTCACAAGCATGCTATTAATTTAACAACTTGGCAAGAAAAATGGGGCAAAATTGACCGAACAAATTTCTCAGTTAGCAATATAAATGCTGGGCTCAGTTGTCGTCATACGCTGAGGACTACCTGTACTATCTATGAGGAAATTAAGGTTACAAGGCATGTAGCTCTTGGGGGAATGTTTGTGGGGGAAGCTGGTATTGCTATCGTGTAGCAGGAAGCCAGCGGAAGAGAACAAGCAGTGCCAGGGATCAGTAGATCATCGACTGGCTTTGTGGTGAAGGTTAGAGATGAACATCCTCATTCTGTTTCCCTCCAAGTGGGAAGTATGTGCTGTAATATGCTACCTGAATGCTAAGGGCATGAATGCTGCTGCCTGGTTCCAAATGGGCTGCAGCCAAGGGTGAGCAGCAGGCAGGATGGGGTGGAACATAGTTCCACCAGCGGAAATGAAGATGTGTGCACAGCTCCAGCTGATCAGCAGCTGTCACTTCCTGGATTACTGGTCTTGGCTTGGCTCTCCCTTTTTTCCCTGCTGCGTCTGCGCTCCTTGCTTTTTTCCTCTTTCCTCCTTCCTGGCCTTGGACATGTTCCCACTCTCCTGCCCGGCTCCCCTCCAGCCTCATGCGGCCACTTCCCGCCTGAGGTGCAAGCAGAAGGCGTGGGTGGAAGTGGTGCTGGCAGCATTTATGTTTCTGGCAGCACCCGTTTGCCTAGCTACCCAGCCTGAGTTACGGAGGGCGACCCAGGAAGGAGAGCGCGGGAAACATGAAACAAATTTTCACCCCAGTGAGCAACACTGGTAAGGTTGTAAATCGAGGACTTAGCAGTTCACTTGAACAATTATGATTGTTCAAGCCACTCCCACCTGATCACATGGCTGGCAAGCAACTCCTGCCCAGTCACATAACCATTAAGTCACACCCACAAAATAAGCCACACCCACAATGTGTGGGTGCCCATTTCGGCTGCCCATTACTGGCTGATGCCCAATACCAGGCTATGGCCTGGAGGGTAGGGGACCCCTGTTTTAAAGGAAGCCTTTAAAAAAAAAATTCTTGGGAAATCTTTCTGAGACTTATTGCTGGGTCTCCTATGTTAAGCTAGCAGAGGATTCTCTTTCCCCTTAAAAAAACAACCATGCATATTTACAGCAATGTGGTTGGTTGTTTATCTGTTGCAGGATTGTGTATTTTTGTCTGTTGGGTTTTGGCTTTGGGGATATTATTGCTGACTTGTAAGATTGACGCTCCTGTTTCCCTCGTGTGCCATTTGGAAAGCCATCGCTGAATGAAATGCAATGCCTCTTTTGCAAATAAAAGATAAATGTTCTCTTGTAAAGCAGGGCTGGCTGTGTAAACGCTGACATAGAATCTATCATGGTGCTGTCAGCTTGGACATCCAGAAGGGACACAGCACATTTCCTTGCATACAGAAGAGCCTTTTAAAATAGATGTTTCCAAGCACGATCCGTTGGCATCACTGGGCACAATGGACTAATTTCTGGCTTCATTTTAAAGCAGCTTCTGAGTCCTGGGCACCATTTTCTGGATCTGAATTCTTGGGAGACTAGGAAATCTTCCCAAATGACTGACAAATATCAGTCAGTGAACTGGCTTCTTGGCCTCACATTTAGAAGAGAAAATATACCATACCCAAAGAAAAGGAATGGGGAAAGCAAAGGAAAAGAACAATGAAAGTTCAGGCGCTGAGCCTTAAATGGGGATTTGCTGCAGTTCTTTGAGCCTGCCATGTTTAGTGTAATTTCCTATGGATGTCTGCCAAATGGAAAAAGGAATGAAATAAAGCAAAAACTCTGTGAGACATTTCTAGCAAAAGAGCCTCTCCCAAGTTTGACGTCAGCCCTTCGAGGTGGACTAGAAACGGTTTATGGCAATTTGATTGAGTTGGAAAGGTTGCCTCCGCTTCTCTCTGTCTCATCTTATGCTAAACAAAACCAAGGTGGGGTCATTTTGAGTTTCTTACTCACCCTTACCTCTTTCTCGGGACAAGGTCATCTTTCCTGAAATTACCTCCTTAACATTTTGCTCAATGCTTCGGCATGCTTCTACATTCCTTCCCCATAACTAGCTTCAGGTTTATTGACTTGGAACTTCTAGAAAATTGATGGCTTTGCAAGACTTCTAAACACCTAATCTTGGACATCCCAACCCAACATACAGATTGATTGACTGATTGAATCAAGCGGCCTCTGATTAAAGCTAAGAAGAAGAATTTATCTTCCATTAATTTAATTTTAAATCTAAATCTATTCAGACATGGGTTTTTCAATCTGCACTCTCTATGTATTGCCACTGACCCAATTTCCCCTCCAGAGAATCCTTTCCAGGGGTGGGCTGCTGGGAGTTCACAGGCGTTCGGCTAGTAGTTCGTTGCTTCCAGTTTGGTAGAGGACGGCGCACAGGTAGCGAATGGTGCACTGCATGCACAGCTTCACTCCTCTTGCATGTATACATGCATGCACCAGTGTATTTTTGCTTCATGTGTAGTGTTGGGTGAACCGAACCTGCAAAGTTCGGGTTTGTACCAAACTTTGTGCGGGTTGGTATACTGAACCCGAACCCGAATTTTTGCAAAAGTTCAGCAAAAGTTTGGGTTTGGGAGAGCGCCAGGAAGCGCCGTCGTCCAGCTGTCACCTTCCGAAACAGCCAGGGAGTTGTCGGCCAGTCGGGAGGCGAAAAAGGAGGTGGGGAATCCCACGAGGAGATTCCAGGGGTGGAGCTTTGATGTCACTGAGACATCCTTCCTGGCCGGCTGAAATGGGGACACCAGGAAGCACGTCTCAGTGATGTCAAAGCTCCGCCCCTGGAAACCTCTCATGGGATTCCCCACCTCCTTTTGCACTTCCCAACCAGCCGACAGCTCCCCAGCTGTTCTAGGAAGTGCCGCTGCCCAGCTGTCACCTTCAGAAACAGCTGGGGCGCTTCCCGAACACTGAACCTGGAAGTTCAGCAAAAGTTCAGGTTCGGGTTCAGGAGAGCGCTGGGAAGCCCCCCAGCTGTTACGAAAGGTGACAGCTGGGCGGCAGCGCTTCCTGGCACTTTCCCGAGTGCCGAACTCGAAAGTTTGGCAAAAGTTCGGGCTCAGATTTGGGTGCCGAACCCGAACTTTTTAAAAATTTGGGTGCCGAACCCGAACTTGAACTTCATTGGGTTCACCCAACACTATTCATGTGCTTGTACAAAGGCAAAATCTCTCCAGGAGATGCATGCACACATGAGATTTCAGCAAAATATTGTGATATTTCAGCGATATTGCTTCTGCGCATGCTCTCTTGCGCACATCCCCTTGTGAGATTTCAGTGCATTTTTGCTTCCTCTGCCTGCACAGAAACAAAAACACACTGGGTCGTGCATGCATGCATGCAAGAGGACTGAAGCTGTGTGCACAGCACACGGGTAGTGGCGGTAATGGGAATCCACCCCTGGGTTCGAGAGAACCTCTAGCTAAAATTCTGTGCAGTTTGGAGAACCCCCAAATTGCATTCCTGGCTGACCCGGCCCTGCCCATCCCTGGTCTACCAGCATAGTTCCCTCTAAGCTGAGCAGTGAGCAATCGCTCACTTAAAAATCATCATCAACTCAGAGTTTTCCAAACCTGCCCAGAAGCCGAGAGGGAAATTTTATTATTATTTCTGTGCCGCCCAGTTCCGAAGGGACTGCCGCTCAGACACTATACTTTTCCGCCCACCCCCAAAAAAATTTAGAGAGAACACTGTCTACCAGAAGTTCCCACGCAGCCTGTTTTGGATACAGGTAAGTGCAGGGCGCATGAAAAGGCTCCGGAGGGCAAAAAACAAGCCTACCAGAAGTTTGGGAAGGCTGCAAACAGTCTTCAGAGCCTGGGAATGCCATTTTCACCCTCCTGGAGAGCAAAAATATGCTTCCTGTGGTGGAGGAGATTGACTAGGCCATGCCCACCATGGCCATGCCCACCTAGCAACCATACAGAGAACTCCTTGCTAAAATTTTTGAAGCCCCCCCCCTTCTGATCCTTTTCCACCCCTTTCTTTCTTCACACAGTTGTTTGGCACTTTACTCTCTTCTAAAATCTCAAGTCCATGATGCTGCGTAGCTAACAATGCTTACACCGAAACAGTGTGATTATAAATATGCTATAACAACATCATAAATGCATAAATAACAATTTTCAGTAAATATTTTAATTAATGTATCCATAATTGACTACAACATGCTAATATCCTGTCCACCATTCATTGATGACAACATGTTAATAACATGTCCATCATTCATACAACATGTTAAACCCAGAATTTACAAAACACAATTTCTCTAACTAATATGCAACAACTAAACACAGCATAGCTTAACAAGATGACCAATTGGCTTCACATGAGATTGATGGAGGCAGCAGTGCTTCTGAACAATGCCCAGAAACTAGCACCTTAAGGTGAACGATGAGCATTTTCTTTATATGATTTATTTTCCTGGAACTTTGGTGCCTTACTTAACTTGGCACTATGAGTGACCACCTGGCTTGCTGATTTGGACAGGCCACCTTGGTTGAAGGTGAACTTTGTAAACAGTCAGTTAAATGCTGCTCTTTTTACTCCTACTTGGAGATTGATGTCCTGAGCTGAATCTGTCACTCTCCTGATTATAAGGAATGGATCCAGGATATGAATTTGGATTCTATTTTTGAAATGTCTCTGCTACCTTGCTGTCTGGTCCAGCTTTTAATGTTAAGCTCAATGACTGAACCAATTTCAAGTAGATACTAAATGACCAGCGACCTCTTGGCTCAATCCTTTCAGAGATATTTCCTTATCAGATTTCCTGTTGCTTTCAACAATGATGGGGCTTCTAATGTATGCCATCAGTGGAAAAGCTGGGATGCATATGTTCAAAGATATGTCTGCCTTGAACATAGCCCATGTTGAACTGTCAGTCTAAACAGTCAAACATCAGCATAGGAAATGTTTTATGACATTATGACATTCTGCATTGTGTCATAAACTGTTTTAGGAGAGGGTCTATGTCAGGGGTCCCCAAACTTGGCAATTTAAGACTTTTGGAGAATCCTTGGAGTGGAAGTCCACAAGTCTTAAAGTCTGAAGATCTCTGGTCTACATCATAACATGTTTTAATTCTACCAGAGTCATGGATTCCAGATTTTGGATGCATTCAGTAAGTTAGCCCTTTATTAAATTAATCCTTGATTTACAACAATTCATACTGTGATCGTTTCAAGTTGCAAGAGCACTGAAAAAAGTGATTTATGATTGTTTGGCATATTTTTGACTCCTGCAGCATCCTCACGATCACATGATCAAAATTCGGATGCTTGGCAAATGACTCATATTTATACAGTATTTCAGTCATAAGATCAGGGGAACAGATGAGGCAGAATCAGGCTCAGTGAAAGCAACAGCTCTTTATCCAACTTGTACAAATTCAGCTTGCCCTTTTAGACTGCTCAGCCAATCGGCTTCAAGTATTTTCTTGCTGGAATGGAGGACCTGAATGGAGCCTTATAGCTCCAGTCTCAGTATGTAACAGTGATTTTCTGACAAGCAAAGTCAAGTGAGGGGGCAGATTCGCATAACAGCTATATTACTAACTTAATACGAGGGTTATTCGGAAAGTAAGGTTACAAGGCACATAGCTCTCATGGATAATGATGGGCGAATCCAACGGTGTTCAGGTTCGGCAAGTTCGGATGAACTTTACGCAAAATTCGGCCAAACACGAACTGAACCCGAACCTGACCCCAAATGGGGAATCCCAGCAAGAGATTCTGGGGGCGGAGCTTTGATGTCACGTATACCAGCAGGTTGCTAAGGATGCCAAGGTGATCACTTCCTGGATTCCATGGAATCCAGGAAGCGATCACCTTGGCGTCCTTAGCAACCTGCCGGTGACATCAAAGCTCCGCCCCTGGAATCTCTTCGTGGGAGGGATTCCCCAGCTCCTTCAAAGGGAGGTCTTCACGTAAAAATAAACATTGTTATTTTTATGAAAAAGGATGCCGCAGTGCTGCTGCAAGCAAAGGGCGGTCCTTTCATGTAAAAATAACCATGAAATCCAGGAAGTGATCACCTTGGCGTCCTTAGCAATCTGCCGGTGACGTCAAAGCTCCGAACGCCGAACACGACCCTGAACTTTGCCCGAAGTTTCAAAAGATTTTGTGTTCGTGTTCGGCATACCGAACACCGCAGAATTCGGTACGGACCCAAATTGTGCGAGTTCGATTCGCCCATCACTACTCATGGGGAATGTTCATGAAGGAAGTTGGTATTACTATCATGTAGCAGGAAGCCAGCGGAAGAGAACGAGCAGTACCAGTAATCAGTAGATCATCGACTGGTGTTGTGGTGAAGGTTAGAGATGAGTGTCCTCATTCCGTTTCCCTCCAAGTGCGAAGTGTGTGGTGAAACTCACTTAACAAATGTCTCTGTTAGCAATGGAAATTTTTGGCTCAAATATGTCAAAGAATACCATTTCACCTAGTTTAAAGGTTACAGGAATAAGAGTTTTACTAGTACAGTGGTACCTCTACCTATAAACGCCTCTACTTATGAACTTTTCCAGATAAGAACTGAGTGTTCGAGATTTTTTTGCCTCTTCTCAAGAATAATTTTCCACTTACAAACCCGAGCATCTGAAACTATAACCGGAAAAGGCAGGGAGAAGCCTCTGTGGGGCCTTTCTAGGAATCTCCTGTGAGGAAACAGGGCCAGAAAAGCTGGGGAGAAGCCTCCGTGGGGCCTCTCTAGGAATCTCCTGGGAGGAAACAGGGCCTCCACCCTCCCTGTGGTTTCCCCAATCACACGCATTGTTTGCTTTTACATTGATTCCTATGGGAAAAATTGCTTCTTCTTACATACTTTTCTACTTAAGAACCTGGTCATGGAACAAATTAAGTTCATAAGTAGAGGTACCACTGTACATACATTTCTGTTTACTTCTGGTTTTCCTTTTTGTTGTCAATTGCTTTTTAAAAAAATCTGTTAAGTGCTGTGAGCACTATGAGCTGTTTACTTATTTTTCCTTCACTGTCTTATTCACCATTGACTTTCCCCCTTTGTTTTCCATTAGCTAAACCCTAAATCTAAATCTACTCAGGAATGGATCTGGATCCTTCAGGTTGCACTCCCCGTGTGTTGGCAGTGAGCCAATGTCTTCTTTAGCAAAAAAAGATTCTTCCCACATCTCTTTTTCTCCATGCAGTTGCTTGGCACTTTACTCTCTGTGAAAGGCAATATATAAATTTAGGTGCCCTCCCAACATGTATTGGTTTAGTATGAGTTTTATAATGTCTTGACTTCCCAGGAAAAATCCTAGAAAAGGAAAGGATGCTCTCTGCAGAATCTCAGCAAGACTTCCTGCTAATCACAAGATTAGAAAGAATTTGGCAAAGTTCTGGATTTATTGTCCATTCCATGTAGGGAAACTGGCCAGCAAAATAAAAAAAAACAAATGGAATGGGTCTTATGTATCCTTTGGATGAGAAGAATCCAAGCCTTGCCCGATAAGAGGATTTTTCTTAAAAAATAAAGAAAAAGGTAGTAATCAAGACACATTAACTCTCACTGTGGAAAAATAGATGGTAATAGCAATAGCATTTACATTTATATACTATTTCACAGTGCTTTACAGCCCTCCCTAAGCGGTTTACAATGTCAGCATTTTGCCCCCAACAATCTGGTTCCTCATTTGTTCACCTTGGAATATATGGAAGGCTGAGTCAAGTTTGAGCCAGTGTTGTGGCCAGTGGAGCAAGCAGCAGAGTCAGACAGTGAGGAGGTTGGGGAGGAGCATGGGCCAGACCTGGGGACTGGAGAAGGATTGGAGGAAGGCTCTGCGTTGGAGGCAGGGAGGGAGGGAGATAGCAGTTGTTCTGTCGGGCTCTCTGGTAGAATCCTTCTGAAAATTCACAGATACAAATTTCAGACACACACACATTTGAACATTCAAAACAATGTTCTTTATACCAAAAATCCAAATAAACCAAGCCCTCTTTTTGTATAGCAAAGAGCACTCGTCTCCAAACAAATTGGTAATTTGTACAAGTCCCTTATCAGTTCTGAGATACTTAGCTTGCAGCTGTGAGGCAATTCACAGTCCTTCTTCTTTCACAAAGTGAAACACACTTTGCTCTGGTTTAGTTTCAAAGCAGGGAAAAATCAGCACAAAAAGGTCGAAGTCAGCAAGGCAGGCATGAAACACAATGATCAGATAATCCTCCACAATGGCCAAACCCACAGGCTGCTATTTATAGCAGCCTCACTAATTATCACCGCCCTACCCAACCACGGGTGGCCTCATTTTCATTGATAATAATCTCTCAGTTGTTGCTGCCTATGCATCGCTCTCCGCATGCGTGGCTGTATCATTAACTCTTGTTCCGAATCCAAGGAGGAGCTAGATAATTGATCCCCTTCTGAGCTGTCTGCCACACTCTCCTCCTCCCTGTCACTCATGTCTTCTTGATCAGAGGAGCTTTCATCATCAGATTCCACTGGGAGCAAAACAGGCCTGCAGCATGTGGATGTCTCCCCCACATCCACAGTCCTTGGGGCAAAAGCTGGGCTAGAGCTAACCACAACAGCAGTGAGGCAGAGGAACAGCTGGAGCCTATTCCCAGTGTGTGCATATACAGAGTGGCCAGAAGACAAGAACAACGAAGAAAGCAGGATTGACTTGCGAGTAAAGCCACACCTTAGAGATAATTGGCCCATCCCATAGGAAACAAAAGAGGAGTGAATGGGGAGTGGGCTTTTGCAGGCAGCAATTAGTTCGTTTGGCTGTTTCAAGAGTGGAAAATTCTGTATGGGACTCCAGAAGACTCTGTGCCAAGTTTTGCCTTACCCAAACTAGTTCTCTGGCAGCTTTCCAAGTGAGATAGGATTTGTGTTTCTAAATATTCCTCTGAAAGACTGTATGCCATAGCCTTGCTGACTTTGAATGAAAGGAATTCACAGTCGTGTAAATAAAAGAGGTTTTGCTGGGACTAAGACTTTGATTCATGCTTTCTAACAAAGCCTAGGTCAGAGCAGCCGGTCAGAATCGAACTCCAGGCAGTGGGCAGAGTCAGCCTGCAATTCTACACTTTAATCACTGCATCCCCGTGGCTTTTATAAGGTGAAAGAGTTGATGGAGATGGCAAAAGGGACAGTTCTAATTAAAGAGGAGAATTTATTTAGCTTTGTTTCCAGTTGGAAGCCAGTTCTGGATTTTGTACACAAAACTGAAATAAAAATGGAACTTTAATTTTAGTTTCTGATAACTGGAACGATTTTGTAGTTGGCTTGAAACATTTAGAAACTTAAAGCAAAAGGTTGAGACTGAAACTTTTCTTTTTGTATTTTATGGCACTGAAAAAATCAGAAGTCTTTTTACTTTTTCCTCTTTTTTTACTTTTTTGCACCTTTCTTCTTCTCTGTTTCTCCATTTTTAAAAATTGAATTAAACAATAATAAACCTTAACAAAAATAATAAAAAATGGAAGTAATCCTTAAAAGAGCTGGAATTTTCATCATCTCTTGTTTTTACATGGGTGTCTATTTCACAATTCCAGTTATCTGTGCTCTTTTTGTGAGGAGGAACCATTCCATCTTTTCGCTCTACATTTTTCACTCAAATACTTGAGGAGCATTGAGAATTAGCCTTTATTTAGCCACTCAGTAAAATCTCAGAAACAATGTTTAAAGCATCTTTCTGTATGCTCACACAGATATTAAGGTTCCTCCAAGGATTTTTAAAATGGGTGGAATTTTACACATAGCCCTGAGGCATCGTAAGAACTGTGATGGCGCAGTGTTTAGAATGCGGTATTGCAAGATAACTCACTGCTCACTACCAGAAGTTTAATCCTGACTGGTTCAAGGTTGACTCAGGCTTCCATCTTTTCACGGTTGGTAAAATAAGGCCCTAGATTATTGGAGGCAATATATTGACTCTGTAAACCACTTAAAGAGTACTGTAAGGCACTATATAAGTCTAAGGGCTATTGCTAACTGCGCCACCGAATGAACCTTGGTGGTGCAGTGGTTAGAGTGCAGTACTGCAAGCTGCTTCTGCTGAGTGCTAGCTGTAGTTCACCAGTTCAAATCTCACCAGGCTTAAGGTTGACTCGGCCTTCCATCCTTCCAAGGTAGGTAAAATGAGGACCCAGATTGTTGGGGGTGATATGCTGACTCTGTAAACTGCTTAAGGGAGGGATGTAAAGCACTGTGAAGTGGTATATAAGACTAAGTGCTATTGCTATTGCTGTCGTCTTGACATTTTTGAACAAAACCTTGTGGTCCCCATATATCTATCTACTCATGCCTGGAACATTGACATGTTGGCTGCATTCACACACCCTGGCCAAGCTGGTTCCTAAATTAACCCATTTTTGGAAATCACCAATACATCGAACCATTACAAATCCAAACAGCTGGGGTCACATAAGGGGTAAAAGCAACCAGACCCAAACACCCATGTTATAAAAGAAAAAGATTAATTCTAGCCAAGTGCATATCTATTTAATATAACCCGTGGACTCTGGGAATACAGGCCATTCTACAGAGAATACTTGATGCAATATAATTCAGTCTGGGTTTTTTTGGAAGGGGGGGTTGACTATTACCCCAACTGGCTGTGAATTGGGGGAATTGTGCTCTTATATACCTGGATTGTACTCGGATGGGGAGAATGCTAGATACAGTTCTGCTTGCCAACATTTATTTTTTCCCTTAAATCCCCCATCCTCCCCACTTCTGAATTAAAACTGCAAGCTGTTCTGATCCAACATTTGCATGTTGCTTCATTTGTAAATTGCCATGGCAATGAAATCCCAATAAGGCCAGCAATATATTTTTTGATAATTTTGTTCTGTCTCTCATAATTCTTTATCTCACCGAGTGTCTCTCGCTTACATACACACACATACACAAGCATATTTTACACATCTGGTGATCTTTGAATAACAAAAGGTCAAATCAATTCCTCTCCTCTCCCCTTCCCTCCAGCCTCTCCTTGTGGGAGACCCTAAGCAGCTCTTCACAGAGTTGCACGCACAAAGAGAAACGGTTGTGTCTCCATTAGTGCAGGGCCACACCTCAACTTGAGCAACTGCTCCAGAGATTTACACCCACACAACTCATCTGCTGGTGAACCATGCCAGAAGGGCAAGTCACAGGCACTCCACTCAGGTCTGATGAAAAACGGTTATCAACTGGAGGAATCTATCCCTGCAGAGAGAGACCGAGATGTTTGATATTACACAATATTACACTGCTAACCAGAAACAAAACATTTCTTAGACCAATTCTGGAATACAGCTTACCTGTCTGGAACCTGCACTGCATATCAGACTAATACAATTGAGAGAGTCCAGAAATATTTCACAAGAAGAGTCCTTCGCTCGCAACAAAATACCTTATTCCACCAGATTTGAAATACTGAGATCAGACAATTTACAACTAGGTTGCCTCAGAGCTGATTTAAATGTAGTTCATAAAATCATATACCAAAATGTCCTTCCTGTTAATGACTACTTCACCTTCAACTGCAGCAATGCACAAGCACATAATAGATTCAAACTAAATGTAAACCACTCCAAACTTGACTGCAGAAAATACGATTTCAGCAATAGAATGATCAATGTATGAAATGTACTATCTGACTCTATGATTTCTTCCCCAAACCCCAAAATCTTTAACCTTAGATTGTCTACCGTTGACCTCTCCCCATTTTTAAGAGATCTGTAAGGGGTATGCATAAGTGCACCACTGTGCCTACCATCCCTCTCCTACTCTCCTATTGTCCTCTTTTATCATACTTTTAACTTACATTTATACAAACTACTACTAACCTATACATGTTTGACAAACAAGCAAACAAACAATAATGTACACCATATGGCAAAATATACTGTGATGTGTTCTCCCCCAAGGAAAAGAAAAACTTGAGACCTACAGGATTGAAAATATATGGTCCCTCTTTCTCACTCATGTACACATAGACCCAAAACAACATCTGAAGGTGAGACGAAAGGGTTCAACGATTGGGCCTCTTTCCATAAAGATGTGCATCTTTCTGGCCATTGCAAATGACTTTCTGCAGTTTCCTCCAGCATTTCTGCTCTCCATTTGCTTAGAGATGGGTGTTCTTCCATGGATGTAAAAACCAGCGGCTTCTTCATGCTTTTCCTCCAATTAAAGATGTATAAGAAACAACCTGTTGCTTAGCATTGGAGTAACAAGACTGGAGAGAAGTATCCAGTGGTGAAACATACTTACCTTCCCCACCGGTTTGGAAGCACCTGCTTTGCACGCATGTACTTTGCGCTTTGCGCGCACCACTGTCGTATGTGCTTATTTACTCTCTGAACATGCACAGAAGGCTTTGAGCATTCACAGGTTAAAAATAAGTAAAATGGCGACATCAGGGTGGGTAGACAGAGCCTCGTGTGGCCGCCACTACCGGTTCTCTAAACCAGTGTTTCCCAAACTTGGCAACTTGAAGATATTTGGACTTCAGCTCCCAGAATTCCCCAGCCAGCAAATGCTGGCTGGGGAATTCTAGGAGTTGAAGTCCAGATATCTTCAGGTTGCCAAGGTTGGGAAACACTGCTCTAAACCACTGGCAGTTACTACTGCCGGTACACCTAAACCAGGCTGAACCGGCAGCATTTTACCCCGGAAGTATCTAGAATAGTTGTTTCTGTAATGACAGATTGCATGTCCCAAAAATCTTAACAAGTGGGGCACAATTGACCTTCACTGGTCACCAAAGCCGCTCCCTTCTCAAGATTATCGAATCAGTTGGTATTTTAGTGCCATAATTCACATCTAAACTGGCCTTCCTCCTCTTCCTCATTTTTCCCTTTGTACAAAGAAAATGGAGAAGGCTGAAGGGCTGGAGATTGAATACATAGTTCCCGTTTTTGTCTCTTCCTACTTTTTGGTCTGGACCAAAGTACAGCAAGCTACAAAGAGACTTTGTAGAAGCTCTGCACCAGATGCAGAACAGATTCCAAAAATCTGTGTGGGTAGCATAGGATTCTGAGGGCACAACTCTCAACTGAAACACTACAACCGAAAGTAGATTAATTGAGTATTTACTCCAAATGTAGAATTGAATTATTATTAAGATTGAGTGCACAGTCAACCAACTATTGAGACTGGATTTGGCATTTTTGTTCACCTATCAAGTCCTTCCCAAGGATCTGAGATAGGTAGCTGTTGTTAGAATCATTAAAGGTAGCATCACAGGATGTAAGCTGTTCCGAGTAAAACTGTCTTTTGAAAATGACTGATGGGGATTTTGTTAATGCTGATAGTCACTCATGGGAAGCCAACATTTTTACTGCCATGCTGTGGGTGTGGCTTATTTTGTGGGTGTGGCTTGCTGGCCATGTGACCAGGTGAGAGTGGCTTGAACGATCATCATCGTTCAAGTGAACTGTTAAGTCCCCGACTTACAACCTCACCAGTGTCGCTCTCTGGGGTGACAAATTGCTTTGTGTTTCCCACACTCTCCTTCCTGGGTCCCCCCCCCACCTCAGGAAGGGTAGCTAGTGTTCTGGTTTCTGGTAGAAATTTAGCAATTACAAATAACTCTTATTAAATGCATTATTTTATGAATAAAGAAACTCCATTTATTTCTCTGCTCTTCTGGAATTCAAACACATTTCATACCGGCACTTATCTGTTGGTCCGTTATCTCCCTTAGCTGCATTTCTCGCATTCCTTCTCCTTCTCCACTTAACAAGATTTATTTTCCTAATGTTTTTGGGCCCTTCTGAATTTAGGGTTAACCCAGCAAGGGTCTGATTCTCCCTCGCTAGATCCTGAACTCATAGCTCCATCCTGTGGCTGGCCTCCCACCTGTTCTACTACCTGTAACCCCGGGCCCCCCACTAATTCATAAACACTATCTGAATCCGAGTCCTCAATATCTTCATCATCCTCCAACTGACCAGGAGTATATACAACACCTAGGCAAATGGGTGATGATCAGCTGTTGAGAAACATGGGGGGAGGAAATGGGCCCCCTGCAACATCTGTCGGTGCTGGTCTCCCTGCCACTTTCCAAGGAGGAGGAGGATGAGGATGGGAGGGGGGATGGTCAGCTAGAGCTGGGCATACAGCTTCATTTCCACCAGTGGAACTGCATTCCATACCTCCTGCCTGCAGCCCACCCCTGCTGATACTGTTCAAGTAGATGTTTTGCAATTGCGTCCAAGCAAGGACACATTACTATTGGTGCCACCTTTGCTTTATTTTGCCACAGTCATTCTACTTCTATTTTCTTTATATTGTTATTACATGTATATACTGCCTGATTTCCAGCAGTTCTGTGGTTTTTTTTAAACAAATGATTTAAAACAGGGGTGTCAAACTGGTGGGCAGTGAGCCAGATGCCCACCCCACCTCTGTGAAGGGGGAAAATGTCATGTGACAGCAAGGTGACATGGCAAGTTTGACACTGTGATTTACAACATGAAAAACTCAACAATATACCATATTTTTTGGAGTAAAGGATACACTGGAGTATAAGACACATCTTAATTTTGGGGGAGCAAAACCAGAAAAAAATAATTCTGGGCATTTAACTGGGGTGGGTGGGGTAGGGAACACAAGAGACATAGAGATTCACAATTCTCCTGCCTTATTCCTCAAATTGAGTTTCTTGAGACCTTGATTTGGAGATTTTTATTTATTGATTTTGGTGGTGATATGGGCTGAACTGATGGGCAGTTTGTACCGGAAGACCCAAGTAATTTCAATACCTTGATTACTATTTCAGGCTTTGTAAACTCAGATCAATCACTTTCCTCCCCATTGAAAAAATGGATTTTGCAGACGCAAAAAAGGAGCATCGTGTTTTGGGCGTTGGGTGGTTCCGGCTGGCACTACAGCCCAAAAACACTTTCCTCCCCGATTCCAAAAACGGAGTGTGTGGAGATCAGAAAAGAGCATTGCGCTGGTTGCACACCCCATTTTGGGAAATATTTTAATCTTTTCAATCTTTGAAGCAAATAGCTTGTTTTGGCTTTGATCTAAATAATTACTATCAGTGTTTGCCAGTCTGAACAGAGCCAGGGTGGTGCAGCAGGTAGAGTGCTGTTCTGCAGGCCACTGAAGCTGACTGTAGATCTGTAGGTCAGCGGTTCAAATCTCAGTTCAAGGTCGATTCAGTCTTCCATCCTTCCGAGGTGGGTAAAATGAGAACCCGGATAGTGGGGGCAATATGCTGGCACTGTTAAAAAGTGCTATTGCTAGCATGATGTAAGCCGCCTAAGGAGAAGGGCAGCATAAAAATTGAAATAAATAGATAGATAGATAGATAGATAGATAGATAAATAGATAAATAGATAAATAGATAGATAAATAAATAAACTTCCATTATTTTTCCCCACAACCCTCCTTTCCCTTCCTCTTCTCTTCTCCTCTCCCATCTACTTTCTTTGACTTTCTCTCCCCCTTCCTTCTCCTGCCTCTCTACCCTCTATCTTCTCCCAGCTTCCTACTTCCTCTCCTTCTTTCTTTACCCTCCCCTGGGCGAAATACATCTGTACCTTCCCATTCTACCTGCTTGCAGTGATTCAGTGGGATCCATGACCTCATGCCCAGCAACTTCTCTTTCCACACAGTTGGACAGTGATTTTAGGCAGAAGCATCACGATCCCCTTCCTGATTCCAAGAATTGGGTGTGCAGAGACATTTCGGGTGTTGGGCAGGTCTGGTGGCATGCCCCATTTTTGGAATTGAGGAAAAAAGATTTTTGGGGCAGAAGCACTGACCAGAATTGCCCACCGCCTGAAATGAGGTGCTCTTTTTTGGCCTCTGCATACATACTCCATTTTTGCTGAAAACCTCCAAAAGGTGGGGGCTGGTGGTTAGGGCTTCATTTGGAGTATAAGATGCACCCAGGTTTTGACCCTCTTTCTGGGAGTAAAAAGGTGCATGTTATACTCTGAAAAATATGGAAAGCAAGAAACGATAAATGGTAGAGATGTCAGGATAACAAACCAATAATAAAAACAAATTAGATGGCGAATGAAATGGAATGGGATATAAATGTAGTGGAATGTAATATAGACTCCCAGGATAGAGGGACTGCTTCCCCGGGGGCAAAGAAGCAATATAGATTGGAAGCTTGGTAGATGAAAGAGGGTTAAAAAAGTATCTTCCTAACAATTCATAGAATATAACTACAGTTATACAGATAGTTGCTTTAGTCTGGCAAGATTCTGTCTATAGGTAATTCATGGTTTTTGGAACCTGACAGTTGCATCCATACCCAGACATACTGAACCAATTTATAATTCAATAGTGGAAAAGCACAAACCTCCCTCGTGACAATGACCCAAATTTTGGGACCTTCTACCTTGGGCGGTGGACCTATTAAAAAACAAACAAACCAGGATGCAAAAAATATTACAAATGAATGAAATGAAATATGAAACCATAATGTTACTGTAGGATTTTGCAGACATTAAACTGGAATAAAATATGGGAAATTAATGCTAGCTGTAAAAACTGTGTTAAGATTACTGTATGCACAAAATGGAATAATAATAATAAAAATATCCAGAGTGGAAGACTGGATTATAAAATGGACAGAATTACTGGAAATGTGGAAAATGACCAGTTTGGACAAGGAAAAATGATAAACATCTTTTTGAAAGACAAGAAACTTTATATGACCTTTTATCGAATGAACAATAGTCTTAATTGACAGTTTATGGATTTGGGGACTTAAAAGAGTTAAAAGGGAATGGAAAAGGGAATTATATGAAAAAAGGAGGAGTAAAATGATAGCTACTAGATTGAAAGGAAGGCATCAGTCATAATTCTATATTTTTTCCCCTTTCCTTTTCCTCAACCTTCCTTTGAGTCTTTATACTTCATGTTTTTATTGGATTTAAAAAGTCTAATAATAAACAAACAAATAGAAAGAGAACGTCGCTGAAATATCCTTCTGCCCTGAGAGGACTTCCAAGGAAATTCCCTTTCCTCAAACTGCATGAGACACGAAACAGAAGAATTTCTGCCTATTGGGCTGGCACCAGGGCAGCTGGAGAGCAAATAGAGCATCAGCGAAGCGTGGCTTCAAATATTTCCAAAACATGCCCCAGGCTACACCAGTCACCAATTGTCTTTCCTACAAATGCCTATAGGGACCAGAGTGGGAAATAAAAGACGGATGTTAAAGGCTTCAGCGAAGAAAAGAAAAGAAAAGTCAAATGCTGCAGAAACCTTGATGGGTGCCAAGAGAAATATTTGTCAGCATATATTGGATCTTGCAAGCAACATGCAGATCATCCCTAAACTTACTGATGGGCTGTGTTCCTTTGGTGAGCAGGCTAAGCCTTGCATCTTCCTAACTGTTCTTTTCAACCTCGGTCTTTTAAATTTGAATTTATTCCCCTGGCCTTTAATAATATTAGCTTGCTGGAACAGATCCAGGATGGAGCCGAGACTTGTAACATTGAGACTGCTTCAAGGGTGGGACCAGATCGCCTGAACCATTAGCGACCCACTGGTGATGTAACCAGTATTGGGTTCCTACCGGTACAGAAGAGGATGTTGCACCGGTAGTAAAACTGGAGCTGCGCATGCAGCTTTGGGTCTCTGGCATGCACGTGTGACATCCTGGCGAGATTTTGCTTCTGCACACGCACAGGAAGCAAAATCTTGTGCAATTTTGGCAATTTTTCTGCTTCTGCGCCTATGCAAAAGCACATAAATTGCCCAAATGTCTCTCTCATGTGCGTCCACTCGTGAGATTTTGCTTCCTACACATGAGCAGAAACAAAATCTCACCAGGACATGCACATGTGCGCACCAGAGACCTGAAGCAGGACGTAATGTTGGCGTCACAGATCTGGTTCTGTTAGTGCTGGCCTGTGCATGATGCCACCTTTGCTTTCTGAATTTTTGCCAAATTTTCCTGTGTTTGGATGGCTCCTCATCCATTCCCTGCTTTGAAAAAAGCCCTCCCGTCTGCCCCCAGGTTAACACTGACCTTTTATTTATTTATTTGTTTGTTTGTTTGTTTGTTTGTTTGTTTGATTTATTTTTAATGCTGCCCTTCTCCTTAGACTCAGGGTGGCTTACAACATGTAAGCCGGGGTGACGCAGCAGGTAGGGTGCTGTACTGCAGGCCACTGAAGCTGACTGTAGATCTGAAGGTCAGTAGTTCAAATCTTATCACCGGCTCAAGGTTGACTCAGCCTTCCATCCTTCCGAGGTTGGTAAAGTGAGGACACCCAGATTGTGGGGGCAATAGGCTGGCTTTGTTAAAAAGTGATATTGCTAACATGTTGTAAGCCGCCATGAGTCTAAGGAGAAGGGCGGCATAAAAATTGAATGAATGAATGAATGAATGAATGAATAAATAAATAAATAAATATATAAATAAATATATAAATAAATATATAAATAAATATATAAATAAATATATAAATATATAAATAAATAAATAAATAAATAAACAAAAAACAAACAAACAAACAAACAAACAAATAAATAAATATGCTGCAAGGTGCCAGAATAGAAGCTTTAGTTCCTAACACCAGGGGAATTTTTTCTTTTCCCAGGGTCTTAGGCAACCCCTGTGAAATGGTTGTTCGACCCCCAGATTGAGAACACTGCTCTAAAGAAATGTTGTGTTATCTAATGCATGGAAAAGCAAAGGAAATAGAAGTACTAAGCCAAAGAAATTACAACAGAAGTAGTCTTCAACTTAGGGCCATTAATTGAACAATGGTTCAAACTTATGATGCCCTCAGAAACAATCTATATGACCTGTGTTTGCACTGAAGACCAGTGTACCGTCCCCATAATCATAGGATTGCAGTAACAGATCCTTGGCAACCGTCCTGCCTTTATAACCTCTTGCAGCATCCTATGAACATGTAATCACAATTTGCAGCCTTTGAATGTCCTTTGACACAACTGAATTCATTTATCAATCATGTGATTGTCCTAACAACCCATGATTCATTTTATGACTGCTGTATATATTGTCATCAAATTGCATCCCATCCCATGTGGAGTCCACTTATGTCTGCACAACCTAAGACCAAGTGTGAAATTCAGTAGGTTCAGACAGGTTCTATAGAACTGGTGGTGGCAATTATGCACAGTTCGGAGAATGGTAAATTGCACCACTGATTCGCCCCACCCCTCCTACCCACCTCTCCCACTCACTCCTTTTCTCCTCCTTCTCAGGCTCATACACACAGAGCAAACATGAGAAGGAGGTGAGAAGCAACCAGGTTGAATGCTAGAAGACTTGGCCAAACTTTTCTGTCAGTTCTGTGGGTGTGGCTTGGCTTGGCCATGTCCACCAAGCCACACCGACAGAACCAGTAGGGGAAAATTTGAATGTCACCCCTGGTTAAGACCAAAATTCCAGTCTTAGTTGTGGTTGGTAAGTCTAAGACTACCTGAAATAGCATCCCGAAGTCCCTGAAATCTTCAAGTCCAGCCCTTTGCTTAAGGCAAGAATCCTCAGACTATCAGACCATCTAACTTTTGCTTGAAACTCTCCAGAGATGGAGCCTTCAGGGTTCCGAGAGGCAGGCTGCTCCACTGCTTAAAATTTTAATCAACTTCTGGAGAGGAGAGAACAGAAAGGAAATCTCACCAAATCTACTTTATACTGTTTGCGTTTTCTCTCCATAGTCTTCCTCTTACAAGCCCTGTTGCCTTTACCCATGTTGCTGCATCGTTTTTTCACCTTACATTCTGTTATTTAAGAAAACACAACATTATTTTATCAGTTGTAAGTTGAGCCGCGATGAATTGTTCTTGCCTGACGGGTGAGTTAGGGCACTGAAATCAAATCTCCAGAACCAATTCAGTGATTAGAAGGCCAATTTAGCAAGGCATTGTGGGTGGCAGGTATCAATGCAGGAATGAGTCATGTTTGACTTCATTCATGTTCCTCTGTTCCCAAGCGTTGTGTATCCCCCCACCCCCCGAATTGCTGAATCCATGAACAATTTTGAAAGATGTCAATAGCAAAACTTTGTACCTCTTCCCATAAACATTCACGCACATATAACGAGTCCTTCGGGATTGGGTGGCATAGAAGTCGAATGAATGAATGAATGAATGAATGAATGAATGAATGAATGAATGAATGAATGTCACTTTTCCCAATTTGATCAGTTAAAAAAGAAAGACTCTCTGATCCATTATATTAGCTAAAGTACACTTTATGAAAGCCAAACTAGTTAAATGAAGCAAAGCTGGATCTGAGGTTTTTATACCCAAAGTATGTGGTTAGCTTTTCTTTCTTCCCTCCTTCCCTTCTCGTTATCTCAAGTTGTCTGATTACATTTAAACAAATTGTTTTGGTAATAATCCCTGTCTTGGCAGCTGGGATAGTGTTGCATTCCTTGGTATGACCTTGGACTCACGGGACAGCACAATGAGCTGTCCCTCCATGCTAACCATCCCTAGCCCATTTCTCAGATCATCTTCTTTTATGGCAGACTGACAGCAGGTGAAGCATGGCTGGCATAGGAGGGTGTCAGCCTTGACACATATGTTCTTTCCCTTATGATTCCCCCCTCGACATATTCTGCGCCATATATTTCATCATGTTTTTATCAAAATAGTTTTTTTAAATCATATTTGTTTGTTTGTTTGTTTAATTAGATTTCTATGTTGCCCTTCTCCACAGACTCAGGGCAGCTCAAAACAAATGGTTACAAAAATACAATATGCAAGAAATCTAATTTAAAACAATTCTACATTAAAAACAGTAATTCCACATACATTGGCCCGAGCTAGACACAACACACAACAGCCCCAGGCCTGCCTGCAGATATGCAGAAGGCCAGGAGGGTGGGGGGCAGGAGGGTGGGGGGCAGGAGGGTGGGGGGCAGGAGGGTGGGGGCAGTACAAATCCTTGGAGGGAGTTGATTCTAGAGGGCCGGGGCCGCCACAGAGAAGGCCCTTCCCCTAGGCCCTGCCAGGCGACATTGTCTGGCAGACAGGACCTGGAAAAGGCCAACTCTGTGGGACCTAACTGGCTGTTGGGATACCTGAGGCAGAATGCGGTTCTATAGGTAATGTGCTCCTAAGCCATGTAGGGCTTTATAGATCATAACCAACACTTTGAATTGCGTTTGGACACCAATCGGCAGCCAATGAAGTTTGCAGAGTGTTGACGAAACATGCGCCTTTCTTGGGAGGCCCATGACAGTTGCGTGGCTGCATTTTGTATTACCCTCAATCCAGTGATGGGCTACCAAAATTTTTACTACCACACGGTGTGCGTGGCTTATGCATTTTCTTTCAACATCTTTCAGTGCAAATTGGGTGCTCTGGGGTGGAGCTCCAAATTTTGCTACCGGAACTGCGTTCCTGACCGTTCCCGTAGGAGCCCATCACTGTTCAGTCTCTGAACATTCTTCAAAGGTAGACCCATGCAGAAAGCATTGCAAGTAATATGGTCTTTTAAAATTTCAGATAGTGCCACAAAAAGAATATCAGGGCAGAAATGTGTTGGGCATACAGGTGGGCAGAAAAAGAGATTCTCCTGTCATTTCCCCAGGCAATCTCAGATTCCATTCTTTCATGAATTGTCTTAAACTCAGCAAAAGGGTTCACTTCCTCCCCCCCCCCAAAAAAAATCTCTTGCCATATTACGAGGGCGTAATGCCTACCTACTTCACAGCTGTCTTCGACAGATTATTATAGTGTGTGAAATGCTATTGAGATATGAAAGAATGTGAAAGATGATGCCTTGGGCAGAATAGTTTGAAGCAAAAAAAATGTTCCTAGTTGAATTTAATTGCTTGCCTCTTTGGGCTGATCTTCCTACAAGCTACTGTCTGTACTTTCCCCGTGTTTGTGTGCCGTGCGCTCTTCCCCACCAACCAACTAAGTGGGCTCCTGTGTACTTTAATCACCGAATAACAGCTTCAGCAATTCAGCAAAGGCTTCAGAAGATTAGCACAGCTCCCAGTTCAACCAATGAGCATCTCCCTGGCTCTTAACTAATTCAAGATCCACTATGAAGTCAGCACTTGGGAAAGGGAGAAGTTGAGGTCTTAAGAGAGAAATCCTGGCACGGTCATCTTCAGTCAGCCAGAAAAGCTCTGGGCCTCTTCGTGCAAAAGGCAGCAGATTCAGCAGATGGCTGCTTTTCCATCAGCTCTAATCCCACCCTATCATCTCCTCCTCCTCTTGGGAAAGAATATGGAAATTGGCTGCTCATTTTCCAGATAAAAGAAGTTTTGTTTTAGCTTGCTCTGTGATGAGGTTGGAGAATCTTTTGCGCTTGAGAGACATTGAGTGTCATTCCTTGCTTTACAGCAGAACCCAAAGGGTTCTATCTACCCCATTGAGACTTGGTCAAACCTAAACCACAGGGGAGTCAAACCCGCATCATCACACGACATATTGTGACTCCCTCTACCTTTGCTAAACTGGGTGTGGCCGTGGCTAGCATGTGATGCATCCGGCTGATGGGCCATGAGTTTGACAGCCCTGTTCAATAGGCTAAGGATTCAACATGGCAGGCGTACTAGTCTCCTCCAAAACTGGGGAGGTCTCTTGTCTTTGGAATGTAGCTATGATGCTTCAAAAAAGGCAATGCAATGTATTGTGGAACAGAGCCCACGCAGCACCTATCAATGTATTCTGAGTCTTTTTGTCCTTTTAGTTCAACAGTTAATTTATCCATTTCGGCACAGTCATATATCTTCTTCACTATTATATTTTCCGTGGGTGTTTGGGGATATTTCCAAATTTGTGCATACACAATCCTGACCACTGTTGTAATATGCAATATTAGATATTTGATATTTTGGGGGTGTTGCCTTGATTATGCCTAATAAGAAGAGTTCAGGAGTATATTCTACAGTTGTTTCTACTATATTCTGCAACCAGTTATGTATTTTAATCCAATACTTTTTCACTTCAGGGAATAACCACCACATGTGAAAGAATAAACCCCAGATACTTTCTGAAGGCAACTCCATCGTGTATTGACCATAAAATTAGTTTACCTTTGAACTTGTAAATAGACTAAACAGCTTACGTTGTGTCTCATTATCTCCGTCTCTCTCCTCCTTTCTTTTCATCTCCGTTAAATATTTTTCCATGGTGTCTCTTAAGGGTTTGTTATCTGCACTTCATATCTCCTGCTCTGTGCTATGTGCTACTGTTCAGTGCAAAAAAACCCTACTCCCTGCGGCCACCCCTGGCTTCGCTCCGTGCCCCCCAGGGGGCCCTGACCCACCATTTGAGAAGCACTGCCCTACAGACACTCTAATCCTAGCTGTCAGTTCACATCAGAACACTACTTCCTCTTCCTTGTAAATCTTCAATTGTAAAGTTGTGTGTCCAAATACATGCTGAGAAGCAATGTAATCACCCAACTATTATATTCTACTGGGTAATTTGTAGTAGGAAATTGTTACACTCAAAGATGAAGTGTGCAATGAATCCTAATAACATTGTTCCTTTTCCCTTTCTTTGTGGCAATTAAGTAGGGAGCGAGTTTGATGTTGCGATGATGGTGTTGGACTAAGAAAGGGATAACCAGGGTTGGGCTACTGCCCGGATTGTGGGGGGAATGCAGTTGGGTAGCGAAAATGAAGCTCCACCCCAGAGCACCCAATTTGCACTGAAAGATGTTGAAAGAAAATGCAGGGCGTCCTGCATAAGCCACGCCCACAATGTGGTAGTAAACATTTTGGTAGCCCTTCACTGGGGATAACCCAAGTTGAAGGCTACTCTCCATTAAATTCACTTTGGCCCAATCAACCCTCTTCCTCCCCATGTTGATTTGAGATAATAGTTTTAAATCTCATCCATTCATCAATATATTTGTTATGATATGTTTAGTACTGCTCTGTTTCAAACACCAGTAAAAGTATCACAAGATTATAGGTTTGCTGCAGACAAACTAGCTATCTGTCAGTAAACCTCACTCCTCCTCCCCCCCACTTTAACTGCAGGGTTGAAGGAATATAATTTCTTGTGATCAAACACAGCATCGTGTCCAGCTATTTTAGCTTGATCCCAGTTTTGCATGAATAAAACTTGAGAGTTCTATTTTATAAGACTTAAATCTGGGTGGCTTTGGGCCATTTTTCAAGTGTTCCCTGAAATTCTGATTTGATGATCCAATTTGTTTGTGAAAATGACAAGGGAAGCCTATCCTATATGGAGGAAAGCTAGCGAGCAAATTCCAACTGTTTTCCAATCAACCAGAAAGACACTTTTTGCATTGTTTTAACTCGTTTACTGACAGCCGTTCAGCACGCTGTTGATTAGGAGAGGAAAGCAAATGGGAGGCAAGTGTGAGAAGATCTGGTGGGTGTTACAATCTTGACATATGTTGACATCTGACACATGTACAAGACCGGCTCAGCATATGCTGAGTCAATATTGATTGTTGGAGTGTTGGAAAACTCATGTGGATTTCAACCTGGTTATAATCTGAACAATATGGCAATAGATCAGGAAGAGAAAGGAACAAGAAGGAAAGCGTTTTTGTAGAGCGAGAGAATTCAATTCAATTCAATTTATTAGATTTGTATGCCGCCCCTCTCCGTAGACTCAGGGCGGCTCACAATGAGAAAGAAAGAGGGGAAAAAAGGAGGAGGAGGAGGAGGTGATAAAGATAGTTGCAGAATCCCATATTCACTGAAAACCTGAAATTTCATTTGAATAAGTAGGGAGAGATTTAGGCTGTTTCCTGCGATATCCAGCCTTTCTTCTTTTATAAAATTTATTCCTTCACTATTTATTTAATTGATTTTTTAAAATTGCGCTTTATACACAATCCGCCTCACTTAAATGACTCTGGGCAGTTTACAACAACAGAACAAAGCCATTTAAAGTAGAGATTAGAAACAACATTATAAACAGACTAAAATAAAAATAGCAGCCCCGCTAAAATCCAAAAGGCTAGGTCCGAGGTCTTCAAACTCGGCAACTTTAAGACTTGTGGACTTCAACTCCCAAAATTCTCCAGCCAACTATGCTGGAGAATTCTAGGAGTTGAAGCCAACAAGCCTTAAAGTTGCCAAGTTTGAAGACCTCAGTCCTAGCCTTTTGGATAAAGAGGCTATGCTGGCTGGAGAATTCTAGGAGTTGAAGCCCACAAGTCTTAAAGTTGCCAAGTTTGGGGACCTCTGTTAACAAGTTAACAAGACATCAGGAGTGTCCTCAGGCCACCAGCCACCCCCACAACCTCAGAACATGTACTTCTAGACCAGTGATGGGCTACCAAAATTTTTACTACCACACCGTGAGCGTGGCTTATGCATTTTGTTTCAACATCTTTCAGTGCAAATTGGGTGCTCTGGGGTGGAGCTCCAAATTTTGCTACCGGAACTGCATTCCGGTCATTCCCATAGGAGCCCATCACTGTTCTAGACCCAAGGCAAATTGGCAAAGCATCAAGATTCCAACCCTGTTATTTATTAGGAGTAACATGCCGGCACATACCCAAGTGGAGTCAGCTCTGACCCACATAATTTATATCCCAACTATGATCTTGTTCTCCCCCCCCACTGCTAGGGTGTGTCATAAATCACATCCTCCAATGAAGCACTTTCATGGGCTGTAGAGAACATACCTCTCCCATTGGCTTGGTAACCTAGGCTGCAACCTTGAGGAAGGTAAGCATGGAATGTACCTCTGGTTGCTGCTGTGTTGCTCCATCAGCGTCCCCCCTCCTGCCTATGACAACTCTAGAGCAGGCCAGGAATGCTTTGCACACTTCTAGAAAATCAGAACAGGACTTGCTTTACCTCTGGGGCAAGAGTCGGAAACCTGTGGCTCTGGAGCTGCATGTGGCTCTTTCATCCCTCTGCTGTGGCTTCCTATTGCTGGTTGGAACCACAATTTTGATAGGAGCTTCCGGTTAGTGGGGGGAAGCATGGTATGCTAGGAGAAGACTCTATGGCAAGGGGCGGGATTTCCGATCAGCTCCACAATTGATAGGGCTTTTGGTTAGACAGGTAGAGGAAAAAGGATGCTGTGCTAGGAGGAGACTCTATGATGGGGGAACTGGATTTCCGGTCGGTTCCAGAATTGAATGGGGAGCTTCTGGTTAGGACCTTTGTGGTTCTTTGAGGATTTAAGATTGTTGACCCCTGCTCTAGGGGGAAAGATATAGGAACATTTTACTTTGCCAGCCCTGGGTTGCATACTCTCTAAGGCTGTCCAGTCCAAATATAAGTATGCACAGAGCGCAGTCCAGTTTCCATGAGAATCTGTAGGAAGTGAGTCAGGATTTTTCATGAAAGGGCCACCAGATTAATATCAAAGGAGGCCCTTCATATTAAGCATCGTTGGCAAAAGAAAAAGAACAAAACAACTCAAAGTTATTAGAACTACTAGCAAGAGCACATATTGTAAAAATGCGAAGATGAGCAATATTATTTCCAAAGGGTCTAAATTTAACAATAACTTTGAATTAATTGAGCATTAACGTTGTATGGATTCCTTTCCCTTTTTTTCTCTTGGTCTCTTTTTTGTGCCTGATGATATATTCTTTTCTTATGCTCTTATTCTCTTTCTCTCTCAGCAGCAGCAGAAATGTATATCAAATATGCATGCCGTCGTATGCAGACTCTCCAACTTGCATACCAATTGACACAATGAGTACAATTGAAATAGAAAAAAAAGCCAGCTTAATGGGGCAAACTGTAACTGGGTTATCTGCAACCAGGGCATTTTGAGTGTAGCTTCCAGTCCCTTCTATACTTCTTTGCCAACGATTTTGCAATGCCGTCTAATTTTTGACTCTTTGGTTCTCCCTAAAATTGAAGGTGATTCTTTTCCATGCACAAGCCTCCCCTAGTTCCCTTTTGCAAGAGTTATTGGGATGAAAGGAATGGGGTTACAGATGGTCCTCAAATTACAATTGGGAGAGAAATTTGTAAGATAAAGTGCTCAGGGACTTTAGATTTTAAATGGATAGGCACCTGCCACCTAACACCCCAGACTTAACAATTGTTGATGAGAAAGACAAGAAAAGTCTGGATTGAGGCAATACTTGGAGATTGCAGAATAGAAGAGAAAGACCTGGAGAAGATAACAAATTACAAAGACCTGCAAATAGGAACAGAACGACTGGGGCAAAAGAAAGCCAACTGTAGCATCAATAATCATATTGGGTGCATATATATTCTCTCCCTATCTCTTATATCATATATATTCTCTCCCTCCCATCTACTTCTCTTCTTTTTTACTTTCTATCTTTATATATATTACTTAATGTCTATTCTCTTCCATATGTATTGTATATTGGACAAAGAATAAATAAAAATAAATAAAAATAAAATAAAATAAAATCCCAAAACAGCTGGACCACCACTTCACACCATCGGCATTGACAACTTCACCATCAGTCAATTACAAAAGGCAGATTTGCTGGGAACAGCTTGCATCCTGCGCCGATACCTCTAACACTATCAGGCATCCACATCTGCCTATCCCAGATCCTTGGGAAGAGGTCAAAAATAGCACATCCAGTCTAAACATCTGGCTGATTATTCAATGAACTCACAATACAACACTATGCCTAATTTGCAGCAATGGATTGTTGATACTGCGATTCATCATGGGGGTTTTAATTCTTCCTTTCAAGAAATGGATATAAAAAAATATTTCAAATAGCACACTCAACATTTTTGGACTTTTTTCTTTCTTTTATAGCATAATTATCAAGCTATTTTCCACATTTCCATGTTTTATTTTCTAACCTTTTATTATGGCAACACTTATGAATTCTGTATTTGTGCTGGTATTTTTTTTAATAATTGCATGCAACTCCATTTCTCTGCAGGATAAAATACATTAATAAAAATCCACTATAAAGTTGAAAATAAAATGTAAAATGATATACAGTGGTCCCCCGATTATTGCGAGGGTTCCGTTCCAGGACCCCTCGCAATGATCGGTTTTTCGCGAAGTAGCGCTGCGGAAGTAAAAACACCATCTGCGCATGCGCAGATGGTGTTTTTACTTCCGCCGCAGCAGCGAGGAGCTGAAGATTGGGGTTTCCCCACCGCCCACGCAAACTCCTCGCTACCGCTCGCCCGCCCTTCACCCGCCCACACCGTTCGCTCGCGCCGCTTCCCAGCTGAGTCCTGAAGCGAATTGGCTTCAGGCGAGCGAACGGCGTGGGCGGGCGAAGGGCGGGAGAGCGGCGGGCGCGCGGGCAGGCAGGTGGCGGACAAGCCGTTCGCTCGCGCCGCTCACTCGCGCCGCTTCCCAGCTGAGTCCTGAAGCGAATTGGCTTCAGGCGAGCGAACGGCGTGGGCGGGTGAAGGGCGGGCGAGCGGCAGCGAGGAGTTTGCGTGGGCGGTGGGGAAACTCCTCGCTGATGCCCGCCGCTCGCCCTCCCGCCAGCAAGAGGGGGAAGACCCAGGGAAGCCGCCCAGCAGCTGATCTGCCCGGCGCCATCTACGCATGCGTGCCCATAGAAAAAAGGGCGCGCATGCGCAGATGGTGTTTTTACTTCCGGGTTGAAAAATCGCCATATAGCCGTTTCGCAATCATCGGGATCGCAATACCCGGGGGATCACTGTAGTCCCATTTCATTGGAACTTTATTTCACCTGCCACTAAAGAGAAATGTCCTGACAGTGAGAACAATTAATCAATGGATCAGCTTGCCAACTGGAATTATTGCCTCCTGGTGCTCCATCACTAGAGGCTTTTAAGAAGACCGGAGGACCATTTGTCCTGATTGCTATAAGGTCTCTTGCCTCATAGACTAAGGGGTCTATACTAGAACTGGAGGTTAGACTAGAAGACCTCTAAGGTCCCTTCCCGCTCCTTAATTCTAGGGACTTCCAATTCATTGCCGGGTAGGAATTATTTCACTAGCAAAAGAAGAAGAGACTTCTCATCAATTCTTGATGGATTCAAGACATTGAAATATAGGTATCTGTACTTGGTGAGTCAAAGCGCATGTCAATAATGCACGCTGTCTCATCAATGTAACTGGTAGATTAATCAACACATGCCTTGATTAATTAATCAATGGAAGCTGCTTTTCATCAGCGTGAGCAAATACTAATCAGAGACAACAGCCATCACTTATTGTCATTTATTCAGTTTGGAGCCTCTTTGGATTCCAGTGTAGTTTTGTAACTGGGGATTAAAACAAAAAGTAAATTTTGTCTTCCTAATAAGGACCTTCAGCTTTGGTTTACGTAATTGTAATTCAGCTAGTACCTCCATTGAAATATAGCAGAAAATCCCAAAGGCGCCTTTTGTTTCAAGGGGTGAGTGGACTCTCTGTTTTTTCTTTGAAGATGTTTCACTTCTCATCCAAGAAGCTTCTTCAAGCTCTGATTGGATGGTCGTCATGAAGCCGAAGAAGCAACCATGACCTGGATGACTGACAATCTTCATAAACATATATCAGAAAAGGTATCTGCAGGTTTCCATTATGGATTTACTGGAAGTGATTAACGAAAAAGGAGATTTAAATTTCCCACAATCCACTGAAATAACCACTAGTAGCATTATGGGAAACTAAAATGACTACTTGCTAATGCCACTCAAATTTAGCTCCAGGGCTCTTGCAACAAACCTGTGTTGAAACATTATAGTGACTGATGATTAAGAATTGAATCAAATTAAAATTATTGCATCCCTAGAGCTAGATAGAAATATTGAAGTATTGCTTTCTTCTATATATATGGAGATGTGTATAAGCGAAAAACAATTGGCATAATGGAATCTAAAAATAATTAAGAACATACTTACTAAAATAAATCCAAATACAATTTTATCATAAGAAATTTGCATCCTGAAAATGGTACGGTGTCTTATACAAATTATAACATAGAAGTGGATGACTGAAGGGGCTGTTTTTGAGTCTTTGTCTGAAATAAGTAGCATTAAATAGAAATCAACGATTAAGACAATTCTGGGTGACATTTTGATAGGTTGATTGGATCTGATGAGTGCTAGTTTCCTATAGACGCTAAACCTACACCCTTAGATCTCCAAGAAATGCTGTCACAGTCTCACGAATTACCCTAAACCATGATTTTCCTGAAAATGTTCTACTGAATAAGCTATAGTTGACTAATTCAATCCAATTTGAGGATTCCAAATGTCAGAAATGGGAATTCTTAGCTTATTTTACTCCCTTTCTTGGGTGCAAGACTCCACGGCTAGTCCCATGTCATTATGATCTGGGAATTGTCATAATGAAATCCCATTAAATTAAACTCTCTGCATAAATATGATGCTGGACCCATGAAACCGATAGTGTTGAAATGCATCTTCTTTTATGGGAAGTAGAGAAAAATTATGTCCACCTTTGACAATTATGTACAAGCTATTCCGTAGGCCAACTTTTAGGTGCTATCCATACATGCATAAACACTCATGTTCTTGTCTATCTGTTCCTACAATGTACTAAGTCAAAACCAAGCAATTCACATTCTAACCATAAAAAGTTCCTTTGTAACTTAGATTAGTGCGTGGATGAAATGCACACGTTTACTTTGATACATTGTACAAACTCAGCCAATGGGTTTATTCAGGAATCATGCTAAGGATGTTAACAGGCTGAGTCAACTTTGAGACGGTGAGACTCGAACTGCCGATCTCCTGGCAGTCAACAGGCAGCAGAAGTAGCCCTCAGTACTGCATTCTAACCACTGTGTCACCATGGCTCTTGATGGTGATGGAGATGCTATAATGGTCATAAGTGTGAGGACTGGTCACGAGTCACTTTTAAAGTGCTGTTGTAACATCAAACGGTCAGTAAAAATGGCTGTAATTCAAGGCCTATCTGTAACTGTGGTTTAATTTTAATGGCTGTAGTAGTTGGGCCATAATGTACACTCGCTTAATAAATTACTGTACACAGATTGTGAGAGCCAGTAGCCATCAGGTAGGTCATGTACAACAGAAAGAACTTTGCTGTCTAGAATTTGTATACATTATTTACGGGAAAAGGAAAAGTGTTTATCTCCAATGAACAGAAAAGTCCACGGCCAAAGAGCTTAAACTCACTTTCCATTAGTCAATGGAGGCTATGATCAAGGTTGATTGCTCTGGGATCACAGTTTTCAAGGTAAGTGTCACTGATGAGGAAGTAAAATCTAACCTTTGTATCCCCAAAGGTCGTAACACCTACAAGGCAAGGAAGAAAGTTGCTGGATACCATTTGGTGCCATTGGGTAAGAATGAAGCCTGAACTCAAAATCCAGAATCTAGATCCCCTACCTGTTCTGTGGCTCATCATTTCACCTGTCTTCTCCAGCCTGGTGCTTCTAATTAGAGTGGGATTCCAGCTTGCAAAATGTCTTGGCCAATAGAATCCCTAATGGGAAACCATACCGATTGACAGGACATCAAACATTTCAAGCTTGAACCCTTGCCCACTTGAAATAGGCATCTGGGCATCAGAAGCAGAAGCTTGATTTCAGCTTATTTATTTATTTATTCATTCATTTATTAGAGTTGGAGGGGACCTTGTAGGTCATCTAGTCCAACCTCCCACTCAGGAAGGAGTCTCTACACCATTTTGGACAAATGGCAGTCCAAGGTCTCATTGAAAGTCTCAAGTGTTGGAGCTCTCACAACCTGTGCAGCCAACTTCTGTTCCACTGTTTCATCAATCTCAATGTCAGAAAGTTCCTCCTTATTTCCAGGTTGAATCTCTCCTCAATCAATTGTTCCTTCTCTGGCCTTTTGTTGCTTTGGAAAACAGCCTGATCCCCTCCTCTCTGTGGCAGCCCCTGAAGTATTGCAACACTGCTATCATGTCTCCTCTGGTTCTTCTCTTTGCCAGACTGGCCAGATCCAGTTCCTGCAACCGCAGTTTGTATGTTTTAGTTTCCAGTCCCCTGATCATCCTGGTTGCTCTCTTCTGCACTTTCTCTAAAGTTTCAATGTCTTTTTTGTAGTGTGGTGACCAAAACTGGATGCTATACTCCAGGTTTCATTAACTAAGGCTTTATAGAGTGGCATTAGTACCTCCCTAGTCCTAGATTGTATCCCTCTGTTAAGGCAATTTAGGATTGCATTGGCTTTTCTGGCTTCCGCTGCAGATTCTTCAGATCTTTTTCTTCAGATCTTGCAGAAAATTCTCCTAATGCTTTCTTAACCATAAGAGTTATCAGTTCGGCCCTTGAACTCTATCATTTGTTTACATTTTGACCTCAATATCTCCTGCATGTGAAATCCTCTTCAAACCTCTCTGCATCATATCATGGAAGGGTCAAGGAAAGTCAAAGAATGGTTTGACTTTCACAACAACACCAGCAGAAGTGGAATTCAGACAGTTTGGACTGGTTCGGGTGAACTGGTAGCGTACATTTTGAATAGTTCGGAGAACTGGCAAATACTACCTCTGGCTGCCCCCACCCTCATTGACCCCACCATTACCTGTCCTCTATTCCCTTGTTTTTAGCTCAGCTGATTCATGTGGCAGAGTGGATTGCCATACCTCAGCTGAGCTAAACAACAACACAGCTCACCAGCACTGACACCGAGGGCGGTCTTTGAGTGCTGCATACATGCACAAAGTTTGTGTTAGGTGCATAAAGCATTTTCTCATAGAACCCGTAGGAAAAGATTTGGGATCCCATCACAGAACTCCAGCATATAGGTAGTCCAAGTCACGACCACAATGAACCCCCTCACATTTCTGTTGTTAAGCAAGGCAGTTGTTAAGTGAGTTTTGTTCCCTTTTTAGAACCTTTTGTGCCATGATTCATAAGTGAATCACAGCAGTAGCTCAGTTAGTAACATGGTTGTTAAGTGAATCTGGCTTCTCCATTAACTGGTCTTCTCGGAAGGCCACAAAAGCAGATCCCGTGACCCTGGGGCACTGCATAAATATGAACCAGTTGCCAAGCATCTGAATTTTGATCACATGACCATGGGGATGATGCAGCTTTCATATGTTCAGAAACTTCAGATCGTGCAGAATGTAGCTGCGAGAGCTATCATGGGCTTTCCTAAATATGCCCATGTTACACCAACACTCCGCAGTCTGCATTGGTTGCTGATCAATTTCTGGTCACAATTCCAAGTGTTGGTTATGACCTATAATGCCCTTCATGGCACCGGACCAGAATATCTCCGGGACCGCCTTCTGCCGCACGAATCCCAGCGACCAGTTAGGTCTCACAGAGTTGGCCTCCTCTGGGTCCCATCAACTAAACAATGTCGTTTGGCGGGACCCAGGGGAAGAGCCTTCTCTGTGGTGGCCCCAACCCTTTGGAACCAACTCCCCCCAGATATCAGAGTTGCCCCCACCCTCCTTGCCTTTCGTAAACTCCTTAAGACCCACCTCTGTTGTCAGGCAAGACGGAATTGAGACTTTCCCTCCCGCTAGGCTTATAAAATGTATGCATGGTATGTCAGTATGTATGATTGGTTTTCTTAAATTGGGGTTTTTAAAATTAACTTAATTATTAGATTTGTTTACATTGTATTATTATTGTTGTTAGCCGCCCCGAGTCTACGGAGAGGGGCGGCATACAAATTTGATTAATAAATAAATAAATAAATATGTTCATGAAAAACAGTCATGTCGTCAATAGAGTTAAACCAGAAAGAGGATTCAGAATACTTTGAAGTGTGCAATTTGTTCTATAATTGGTTGGAAAGGAAGAATAAAAAGAAGAAAGACGATATATAAATGTATATATGGATGTTTAGTCAAAGAATGAACATAGGATTTTATAAGTTTGATTGTAAAGGATAGATATATTTACTAATAGATAAATAGATAAAAACTGTAAAGGAAATCCAGTTTATATGAATGACATAACATGAAAAATTAACATTAAGACAATTTACCATAGAAAGGTCATAGAGGCTGATATGTACATTTGTAGATGTGTTGTCTTGTCTCGTTTATATGTTTGTCCTTATTTTAATGTTTTTTTTAATGTTTATACCTAATAAAATTATTTTTTTTAAAGAAAAACATGTCATTTCCCCCCCCAGTGGTGTTGTAACTTCAATGACTGAATGAATTAACCATTCATTCAGTCAATTACTACCTGTACTAAAGTGCCCTAAAGCATACTTCAAGTTCCCATGACATCAGCATACTAAACATTGAACAGAATGTGCATTGATATTCTCCTTTGCTGCCCAACTAGGTTATTTTGAAATGACTATTAATTGAGGGATATCTGAAATAGTCTTGATAGTACATTTCATTCCACTACCCTTTTTTTTTTTTTTTGGGGCCATCGGATATAAGTAGGAAGATGAAACTAGACTAGACCAACAGACTGAAGCCTAGGTAGTGGCTGATGGGATGCTGAGTCCTTTTTTTAAGTTTTTGACCCTTGCACAAGGCAGCCAATCCAACCACCGTTACCATGTGCTTGGTTCATTTCCGAAGCTCTGCAGCAAAACAGGCAACAACAGCGTTGCTAGATGACAAAAGGACAGGATGCTGACAAAACAATAGAAATACATTTATATCATTTACAGATTTAGGACTGGGGGTTGGACTCTGTGAAGGTTAATGAGAGCTGCATCTAGAATGGTTGGCCTCTTTCCAACCTCTTCCCCCCACATCACAAACTTTGTATAGTGCCTAATGAAATCAGTCACTTTGTTTCGCTCCTTCCACTCTCTACGCGTCCTCCATGGCAAACGTGGACCCAAAGACCTCATCCTGATGCGATTTTTTTTTTTTAATCAGCCTCCAATTCATTCCATCGCTGGGGTGGCTGGAGAGAGCCTCTTGTCTTGCCGCGGCCTGCACATCTGAACGGGCTGATCTCGTTATGCCTTTGAAAAGCTCCTTGTTGCTCATGCAAGTATGAGGGGTTTTTTTTTGCATGTGCTGGGGAATTAATAATATCCTTGCATTTGGGAGGAACAATAGAAGCCGTCTACAACAGCTGAGTTGGGGAAATGAAGAACAGCTCATCAGCAAAGTGGCACGGGAAGTTTTGCTAGATCAGTCACACAGGAGATGTTCCCGTGGTTTGGCCGCTTGGCCTGGATTGGCTGAATCTTCTAGAGAGCAGCAGAAAGAAGAAAGAGGGGAAAGCAACTTTCAGTGTGCAGGGATTTAGAGAGACAACTCACAGCTCTCCAGCATTAGATTTGCAGGCCTAAGGGGGTGTTTTTTCAAACTTCGCAACTTTAAGATATGTGCACTTCAACTCCTACAATTCCCCAGCCAGTCCACACAGTTTAAAGTTGCCACGTGTGGAAAAACACTGGCCTAAAGGATTTCTGTATTGCACTGTCAAAATGTGAAACAGTATGTTAAAATTGTCCACATTCTTCCTAACAAGTTATTAAGAAGTGTGGGTTTTCCAGTTGTGGGGTTGGCAAAATAAGCAACACTATAGATAAGGTAATGATAAAGGTTTTCCCTGTCAAGTAATGTCCAGCTCTAGGGGGAGGTGCTCAGCTCCTTTTCTTAGCTGAGGGCGCCAGCATCGTCCAAAGACATTTCCATGGTTAGGCGATTAGTATGACGATATTCCGAGGTACACAGAATGCTTTACATTCCCACCAAAGTGGTATCTATTTATCTACTTGCATTTGCATGCTTTCAAACTTTTAAGTGGACAGGAACTGGAGCAAGTAATGGGAGCTCACCCCATCATGAAGCACTTGAGTCTCAAACCCATATTATCAGCTTTCCAACTTACAAGCTCAACATCCTTTAACTGCCATCATGCTCCTGGCAACAACAATAAAACAATAAAAATAATGGTGTATTGCTCTCAATCATAAAGCTGTTCTGAACTTTATTTGGAACAGTATATATCTTGTGATGATACCTTTAATGCAATCAAACATCTGCCTATCCTTCATCCTTAGAAAGGACCCAATAGGTGGACAAAAATACCAGATTCAGTCTGAACATCTGGCTGACTATGTAACAAACCAATAATAATTACAATAATAAGACCACATGTCAGGGATAAAGTTTCCATTTAAGAGAAGGCCATATTAATGAGAAATGACTAAACATACTACTAGTTGCACAGTACAATCTGAAAACAAAATCCTACCTACATTAGAGTTATTGAAATACACTAAATATAAAAGAGAAAAGAACTAATAATGATAATAGCCAATGGAAAATAAGACCTCTACAATGTCAGTTTAGCATCAACTTGTAATTAATTATATTCTTACATTTATAAAATTTAGATCACTATTTCTAAGCAAGGCATTTGGTTGTGGTTTCCACTGCAACATTATTGTTATTTTCTGAGAAAGCCTCTCAGTCTCTATGTGGGGCCCAGAGGCATTCTTGTATGCAGTTGAGAGTTGAGACGTTGCTCCTTCAGGCCTCCTTTGATATCATTTCTCAATTCGAGGATTCCAAATGTCAGAAGTGGGAATTCTTAGCTGATTTTTCTCTCTTTCTTAGGTGCAAGACTCCATAGCTAGTACCATGTCATTATGATCTGGGAATTGTCAAAATGGAATCCCATTAACTTAACCAGGATGATACGGGGACTGGAAACATATGAAGAGAGGTTGCAGGAATTGGGCATGGCCAGTCTAGTGAAGAGAAGGACCAGGGGAGACATGATAGTAGTCTTCCAATACTTGAGGGGCTACCACAGAGAGGAGGGAGTCAGGCTGTTTTCCAAAGCACAAGAAGGGCAGATGAGGAACAATGGATGGAAGCTAATCAAAGAGAGATTCAGCCTGGAAATAAGAAGGAACTTTCTGATGGTGAAAGCAATCAACCAGTGGAACAGTTTGCCTGCGGAAGTTGTGAATGCTCCAACACTTGAGACTTTCAAGGGGAGATTGGACTGCCATTTGTCTAGGGCAGTATAGGGTCTCCTGCTCAAGCAGAGTGTTGGACTAGATGACCTACAAGGTACCAACTCTAATAGATAGATAGATAGATAGATAGATAGATAGATAGATAGATAGATAAAGAATAAATAAATAAATAAATAACCCTTTCTGCATAAATATGATGCTGGGCCCATGAAGCCTATTGTGTTGAAATGCATCTTATGGGAGCTAGAGAAATATTATGTTCACCTTTAACAATTATGCATAGGCTATTCTGGATGCCAACTTTTAGGTGCTGTCCATATACATACAAACACTCATGTACTTATCTATTTGTAGAATAAAATCCTATGCATTCATTTTTGTGTGTAATGATGTGGCCAACGGCCCGAGTTTGATGGCTTGGCAGCTTCCCATTTAATTTTATTTTAATTGAAGCTATCCACAAAGAACAGTCAGCTGACCACAGAAATGCTTGTGGCTATCCTGGCGTCCGGAGACATTAAGTTACCTGCCCTTGATTACTGCACAAAGAGATTCTTTTGTAGCTTTGTAAACAACCTTTCTCCCCTACTTCAACACAGTTCTGAAGCTCTAAATGAATATTTCAAAGGAGGAATCAGACAGAGTAATTTTCACTCAGGAGCCAAGTGCGAATTAAAATATTCATCACTTTTATTTCCTACCTTGCCACTTCGGCTCACGAGACCTTCTTTTTCCCCATCTTCTCTCCATCAACAGATGATTTGAAGGAGAAGAGCCTTGAGAGGGCTTAGAAGGCACATCTTGGCAATGATGAAGGTATGGTTTAAAAAAAAGTCAAGATGGTGGTACAATCAATGCAGCATACATGTAAAAACATGTGGGACTTCGATGGCCATCATCAATGCCTTGACACCATTTTTGATCCTTTCCCACCAACACCATGACTCATTTCAATGGTGCCATTGTTTTTGTCACTGTCTGGACCAAAGTTCCCCAAGCTTTCTGGCTTTTATGGACCAGGGGGAGGGTAGGAGTGTTGTGACCCATCAACAGTTTGTGCAACTGGTAGCAGATCCCATCCAAGATGAGGCCGATGAGGTGATTCACAAGCGGCCTACGCAACTGGCACCCGAGCTGGAAAGGGAGGAGGCTGGTAAGGGCTTGGTGCCAGAGGCAGAGGTTCAGCCAGGGCCTTCAGAACCTCCAGTGCCTCACTAGCAGTGATGAGGAAGAAGAGGAGGAGACTCTTCTTAATGCAGGAGTATGCAGAGCTGCCAAAAGGCAGGAATGGCTACTCAGGAGGAGGTCTTGGGGCTAATTGGCCACTCCACAAACCTACTTAAGGAATGATGAAGGTGGAAAAACCTCTGCAGGAAACAACTCATTTGATAGTTTGTTCAATTGTGTGCCTTTTGTTTGCAAAACCTCTGCTCGACTTATCTGTTTGGGCTTCTGTTTTGTGGACTGATTCCAGGCATCTTGCCAACCTCCGTAAGCTTCCTGCAATATCCAGGACTAATTATTTATCTTTGCGTCACGATTTTATGGACTTACAGTATGTCAGTTGTTAATGCTGTATAATTAACAGCTGTTTCTTTCAAAAAAAGACTGATTTATTTGAGTGTGAACACTACTAAGCCAGTCTATTAGTAGTGGTTAATCAAATAAATATAGGTTTGAATAAACTGTGTGTGTGTTATATTTTCTCTGGTCTGTAGCTGGGGCAGAACAGGTAAGTTGCGCACGAGTGACGGGCAAGCCATGATGCATACAGCTTCATTTGTATGAGTGGCGGGTATGTGTGCCCACTGCTTGTGCAAATGGAGTGCACGCATGCACTCACCCACCGCTCACATGTGCACATGTGCTTACCCGCTGCTTCCACTGTCCGTTTCCAAATGCCTCACGGCCCAATAGTGGACCGCTGCCTGGATATTGGGTATCTCTGGTCTAGACTGATTTAAATTAGTGTTTTTAAAAATGTGCTAGTATTAAATTAGTGTGTTTAAACTTTATTTAGTAGTAATTTCCTCATTTAATTTTTGGTAATACATCCAGCATAGGAGGCATCTCAATCTTGGCTCCTTAAATCTAGACTTCACTTCCCAAAATGCTAGCTGGGGAATTCTGGGTAGTAGTAGTAGTAGTAGTAGTAGTAGTAGTAGTAGTAGTAGTAGTAGTTCCCACTACTTAAAGTGGCCAAGTTGAGAAATACTGCTTAATGGCATTTGAGATTCGAGAACATTTGGATGGCAAATGAGAATCCTTTGCTTTCAAATGTTGTTAGCCAGTCCTGCTAAATTGAGGTAGGGGGGTGGGAGTGGGGGGCTCTTTGTAGGGAAATCTTGCACTGAGACTCAGAATCATAGGGCTTAAGCCATGAATCAATGCTTTAAGAAACCCCCAGGAGGCACTATTATTAGATAAATTCTTTTCCACATGGTCCCCAAATTCCATTGACCTGTTCTGGTTCTTCCAAGGATCTTAAATTATTAGGCAGCCATTGACACAATCCTGGAAAACCAGAAGTGTTTCTCAACCGTAGCAAGTTTAAGAAATCTGGACTTCAACGTCCAGGAGTACTATTCTTTAACTTTTATTACAGGGTAATCCTTATGATAACAATTCCTGATGGTCAGAGCGATCAACCAATGGAACAACCTACCAGCGGACATTGTGAACTCCAACACTCTGGACATTTTTAAGAGAAGATTGAACTGCCACTTGACTGGTGTACTATAGGGTTCCTGCTTGGGCAGGGGGTTGAACTTGATGGCCTTCATGGTCCCTTTCAACTCTAACAATAAATAAATAAGTAAGTAAGTAAGTAAGTAAGTAAGTAAGTAAGTAAGTAAGTAAGTAAGTAAGTAAGTAAGTAAGTAAGTAAGTAAATAAATAAATAAATAAATAAATAAATAAACAAACAAACAAGCAAACAAGCAAACAAGCAAACAATTGGGACCAAAATTTTGCCCAGGGACACACAGCTGGGTGTTTATTTTGCAAGATGCCTCTCTAGGGATGGACCGAACATTTCCTTTGGAGAAGAAGCTAGTTCTGGCCAAAATATTCACTCATTAATAGGACTAGAAAGACTGCAGAGATGGAAGAAAAATAGAAAATGATTTTATCTCAGATAGTTTGCTGGGATCAGCAAAAGGAACAAGTCATCTAGACCAATTAATTACTTTAACTAGCATCCTTGGAGTTAGAATCTCTGATAATTTGGCTGATAAATTCTCATTTTTTCTCCTCTGCTTCTATGCCAAGATAACATTTATGCCTGGAATCTATGTTCATGGCAAGGTCCAATGGTAAAATGTATCAAACAGTAAAATAAAGGGCATCTGTAAACTTTTTTTTTTTAAAAAGAAAATAATCCCTGGGTTTTTACTCTATTCTATGTGAGATTTAATAGGATTAAGAATTCTTCCTTCTAGCATGTCATGTCAAAGGACGGGAGAACTGATGAGGAGGCAATGTAATATGTCAGTGGCAGCATCTGGTGGACCTTACCTTGATTTAGAAGCTAAACAGGATAGAGAGTGGTTAGAAATTGGATGGGGAATCACTATAAACTTGCAAATCTGTTGACTAAGCTATTGACCAGATTTTCTGGAAGAAGAGTAAGGCTACCATTTCCAGACACTTTGGATAAGAAAACTGCAGGGTTGGGTCTATGAAAACACCAGGTGTGATAATGATCCCTTTGATGGCCATTTAAATGTTAGTGATCTTCTACTCCCTTTTGAGAACTCCAACAACAAGACAGAGAAAGAGAGAGGGCATTTAATACCTTCTGAGAGTATTTTAGCATAGTGGAATCATCAATTAAAAGGAGACTGATTTGGAATAAGGATGGGGAGATGTCCCTCTTCATTTGTTCTTCTTTTCATTCTTTCTCTTGTCTGATTGATCTCTCTACATCCAATCCCATAGATACTGTATTTTGACCATAACTGGCCCAAGAATTGCTTCCTAGTGTTATTCTACACAACCCTGGATCATCAGTGTGCATATGAAAAGAAACAAATTGACAAATGCGTGAAGTTTCTGAAAGATGCCCAAATCAATTCATGAGCCACAAGCCAAACTTCAAAAGAAATACAGCAATTTATTAGGAGTGACATTTCAGCAATGCTTCGATGCAATCAGAACTGAGCTCACGTAGGTTACATAACCTCATGACCCTGTTTCCCCCCTCCTCACTGGACATGTCATAAATTCACTACATTGGCAGGTTGAGAAACCCACACCCCTCCTGCTGACTCCGGTAACCTAGGACACAATCAGTAAAAGAAACATTTATGGAATCTGGTTTCAGTTAGTACAATCAGCTACTCTTTCAGCCCCTCCCTCGTCCTGCTTAGGGCAACTTGAAAACAGAAAAAACAATTACTGCCAACCTGCCTTCCATTGAGGACCTGTATGCTGCAGAGTCAAAAAGAGGGCTGTGGAAATATCACATCCTGGATATAAATTGTTCCTGCAACATTATAGAGCACTGCACACCAAGACAACTAGATACAAGAACAGTTTTTTCCGAATGCCATCACTCCGCTAAACAAATAATTCTCTCAACACTGTCAAACTATTCACTAAGGCTAGATCATTATTAGTCTTCTCATCATTCCTAACACCCATATCCTTCCACAAATGACTGTATGACTGTAACATGTTGCTTGTATCCTTACTATTTATATTCATATTGATTGTTTCCTGATTGCTCATTTGCAGCTTATGACAACCATTACATGTTATACCTCATGATTCTTGACATATGTATCATTTCTTTTATGTACACTGAGAGCATACGCACCAAAGACAAATTCCTTGTGTGTCCAATCACACTGGGCCAATATAGAATTCTATTCTATTCTATTCTATTCCATTCCATTCCATTCTACTCTACTCTACTCTACTCTATTCTACTCCACTCTACTCCACTCCACTCCATTCAATTCCACTTGCAAGTTGACAAAATGGTTTCATTGGAAAACCTCTTTTAAAGGAAGGGCTACCCAACCCTCCTCACCGATTCTGGGTTTTCTGCTCTAGAATTGCCTTAACCAAATTCGTTTTGAAAAGAGCAAACACATGCAAAGCTGTATCCTCCTTTTCCCTAATGTCTGGCCTTTATGTAAGGCTTTATTCCATGAGCGGAGACCAATCAGCTCTGCACAAAAAGAGAAGACAAACACAGGCCTCTCAAGCTTTAGAGCCTTTGAAACACTTCAGAAGCTGTTCTTTTGCTCTCTTCTTTGCTGTATCCCTGCATGGTAGGCCAGAGGTATTGTCTCCATCATCAAAGGTGGCATGGAAAATTGGGAGTGCTAAGACTTAGTACCTCTGGGCCGCTACACCAGCTCAGTTGGTGTTCTTTCTAGAGAAGAAATGTTCATTGGGATGGAAAAATGACAAACTTTAGAATGTTTCATTTGTCTTCAAAGAACACCTAAGCCCATGGAGTTTTCATACAATAATACTAGACTACCATGAGTTTCCGATGCTCCTTTCTTCCCTTATTTTTCAAACCTTCCCTCCGCCATTTGAGTGGGGGCATTCAATTGGCAGATGTCCAAAAATGTACCCCATGTTACAGAATGCAGGGGGGGGGGGGCGATCTTGTATCTCTTAATAAATCAGAATAAAGAGAAGTTGTCTTTGAAATATCTTTTGAAAGAGAACAGTGGATAAATCCTCAAAGTGTTGCTCTTGACTTATTTAGCCTTATGATGACCAAAGGGTCTATGTCAGGGATAGGCAAAGTTGGCCCTTCTATAACATGTGGACTTCAACTCCCAGAATTCCTGCGCCAATCATGCTAGTTCAGGAATCTGGGAGTTGAAGTCTACATGTCATGGAAGAGCCAACTTTGCCTATCCCTGACATAGACAGCCAAAAGGTCAAAGCCCCCTTTTTATGGGCCACTCATCCACAGATATCCCTGGAGATGACAAACATCTAAACATAGAGAATGCACTGAGCTAAATCATCACTACCTTTGATTAAATTACATTATCCTGCAGCATTTGGTTGTTGTGTCACAGAAGAATGCATTGTAGATGGAACAGCTACTTTTCTACATCATCTCTTTGGTGAACTTCGATTCTTTCCAGGTTCCTATGGTTTCTAACACCATATTGTGCATCATACAAATCCAGAAACTGAGATGATGCACTTGTTAGATTGAGCCTAAGTGGACAGAGGCTTTCCTGAATTCTCATAATGGAGAGACAAATCTGGTGCATTCTTCGTGCTGTGGACAATAGTCTTCACCCATTCTAACCATGAGCCATTGTCAGTTGCCCTCATGGGATCTAGGGGACATCAAGTAACTTAATTATGGCATGTGAAGACTGAATTGTTGGAATGTGGAACAGCAACATGAACATCCAGCAAGACTTTTAATTGACTATTTCATTCTATGGGGATTGTTTGGTTGCTATTGTGAGGTAAAGTAGGAGCGTGGAAGTTTGCCCTTGGGACCAAGAGTCATGCTATATCAATGCTTTCACTGGAAATGGAGATGAAATGCAAATGAAAGTTCATGGAACTTGGCACCAAGAGAGACATTTTTTCTGAATTAAGCTCTCTACTAATCTACTGGTAGGTTGCCAGTGTATCAGTAGCTGCTGGGTATTCATCATTTAGGCCTGGGATGACAAACATATGACACATGTGCCACAAGGGACATGCTGAGCCATATTGTGGGCTCAGCGAGCTGAGGTCTGATGTGCATGTGTGTGCCAGCAATCTGATTTTTGGGCCTTCTGGGCTCACTGGGACTTGGGAAACAGGCTGTTTCCAGCCTCTGGAGGGGATGGGAAAGGCCTGGTTTTTTGCTCTCCTTGGGCTTCAGAGCCTTCCTAGGAGCCTGGGGAGGGTGGAAACGGCCTTCCCCATCCCCCCCAGAGGCCCTCCGGAGGTCAACTTGAAATGGGCCATTTCTGGCCTCTGAAGGTCCTCCAGGGAGGGCTGTTTTAGCACTCCAGAGCCTTCCTGGGAGCCTGAGGAGTGCTAAAACTTAATTAACCAGATTGGACACCTTGCACATTTTAAGGGTTTCCTATCTCAAAATGGCAAGAAATTCTCTTAGTAATTTTCACCGAAAAGGGCCACAGGTACATGCAAATAAGAATTTCCAGGCATGGGATCCCAGATTGCCCATCTCTGATCTTTATGTGTACATAGGAATAAAGGAGTAAAACAAAACAAAAACCCAGAGCAAATCAAAGCAATTGCAACCTTACAATCAAAACCTGCTTCTCAGTCACCATCCTAACTTCTTTAAAACTTTCCCATGGACAATGTGGTCTACTCTATCATGAGATGCTCTGTCATAAGTCAACAGGTAAGTGAACATTCATGTATACAGTATGTGGAAAATTTAAAAGAAATGGGTGCTTTCTTTAACACTCATGCCCACAGGCAAAATGCCCCAATCCTCACTTTAGAGCCTGTTAAGAACCAGATGGTTAACTCACCACAGAACGGCCAAATCTTCAGGGGGAAAAAATCTTTCGCCTTCCTCTCCCTATTGCCAATTAGCTTTTCTCAAGGTTCTGAAGCAGCTAATTCCAGAAGGATGGGCTACAAATCCCATCAACCGTGCTTGCTTGCTGGGGAGGAGAGGAGCTTCTAGGGAAGACTGGGGAAGGTTGCTAACATTGAACGGGTCCAAAGACGGGCTACAAGAATGGTGGAAGGTCTTAAGCATAAAACATATCAGGAAAGACTTAATGAACTCAATCTGTATAGTCTGGAGGACAGAAGGAAAAGGGGGGACATGATCGAAACATTTAAATATGTTAAAGGGTTAAACAAGGTTCAATAGGAAAGTGAACACAAGAACAAGGGGACACAATCTGAAGTTAGTTGGGGGAAAGATCAAAAGCAACGTGAGAAAATATTATTTTACTGAAAGAGGAGTAGATCCTTGGAACAAACTTCCAGCAGATGTGGTAGATAAATCCACAGTAACTGAATTTAAACATGCCTGGGATAAACATATATCCATCCTAAGATAAAATACAGAAAATAGTATAAGGGCAGACTAGATGGACCATGAGGTCTTTTTCTGCCATCAGTCTTCTATGTTTCTATGTTTCTATTTGGTTAGTGGCTCAGCCCTTGAATGATAAGAATATCAAGTCAGAGAATTTAGAATTAACTTCTGGGAATAAGGACTAATTGTAAACATGAGAAGAATAAAGCTAGGTTTATCCCATAAAATGGTATTGGATGGCTTGTGGTAGGAACTCAGCTTTATTTGTAGATAGTGAATTGTGGTGTAATACTTATAGTGTCAGAGAAAGACTGGGTGAGGCCCAGGATCAAGTCTATCTTGAAAATTAGTTGGTGAGTTTGGGCCTCTGTGAAAGGATGATTGGAGTGAAGACTATAGTAGTATGGGGTATTTAGATCCTACAGGAAAGGAACAGATATAAATCTAATAAATGAATTAATAGTACTGTTAAGAGATCCATTTTTCTCTCACCTAGACCCTTCTAAGAAATCCACCATCAGTTTCTTCCCATTCTCCTCCATAGTAACTGATATTCAAAGACAGATTGTCCTTAAATCTGAGAATTGCAAGTTCCACCCTTGCTGAGTACCCAGAGATAATTTTGTCTTTTGTGAATCAGTTCAATTCCCTTGTGAAACCTCTAAGCCAAAGACTCATGCCACACCTTGTGGTGGGGAAATATAGATTTACACAGAGCACAGCATTCCTTTCTTTTGTCCATCCAGGATTTATAGCAGAGTTTCAGCTGGGAGATTGTGAGTGATATCAGACAAGGAGAACAACAAAGTTCTCCATCAATCTCCTCCATGTCATTCATTATTTTGAAACTTTTAACTTTCTGCTTTAAAGATCCCAGTATCTGAACATCCTTTCAGTCAGTGGAACTTCTTGAGACATGTTCTTCTCTTCACCTTCCAAATCTAATCCAGATGGGTGGGGATTGTGGCTCTCATAACTCCAAACTAATCTCAGCACATCTGGAGTATGCTTGCTTGACCATTCTAAAGAACACCCAATCCAACCCTTGAAACCAATGGGCCATGGAATCACATGGAAAACTTTATTTAGGGTGCCTTCCGCTGCTGTACTCTATACATTAAATGTGTACTGTCAATATATCTGATCACTTCATCTACATGGATGAAAGACTAAAGCTGGATGAATTCCTTGCTCACATGTTCATCATTCCATGTGAAAGGGGATAGAACTGTTTCCACGAACCTCCTGAGAAGTTCAAAGAGAGACATCTATTGATTCTGGAAGCTCCGCACATACACATGTACGCCCACAGGTTGAGCCACACATTTATTGCTTTGTGACAAGACACCAGCTGCTACCAAGCTGTCGATTCTCCTGGCACCCTTCTTCCCCCTGCAAAGAGCTGAAACAAGACTTCCACCTCCTGCCGTTGTATCAACATCAAAGGCTATGAGATTCTCCTTTCCTCCCTCTTCAGCCTGAGCTGCCAGTTGAAGAAACATCCCCTCTGCTTCACCTGGGAAAGGTGCTGCCAACTAGGCAGGCAAAATCCATTACAATAACCCATCTGAAAAGTGTGGTTCACCCGTTGGGTGTCATCTCCAATAGAATAGGTATCTCCGATAGAAAGAAGTGAAAGGGAGGGATACAGTTTGAACCCCTTCTCTGTTACCAAGGGGCTACTGAAGAATCTGCCGCCCCCCTTGAGAAATTATAACACGGGCGCCCGCTGCCCGGGCACTCACCAATGGCAGCAGTTCTTGCTGGCGAGGAACGTAACCTGGAAGATTCAGCACCACAATAGAGAGACAGCTCCTCTCGCGCTTCTGCTTATGCGAAGAGCTGCCCGTGGGAGACTTCCAGGCGGCTTACAACCCCACTGGGTTCCGCGGGGAATTTGGCCGCCTGGAAGAATGGAAAAAAACACCCACTTACACGGGCCAACGTGGGAACGCCGCAGGTAAGTAGCAGCGAGCTACCACATGGCAGATTTAGAGTGGCAGGCGTGGAGCTGGGAGCCGTAGTGCAACGTGGGGAGAATTTGGCACAGACCAAGCAGTGCTCTCTTTCTCTTCTCTCTCTCTCTTCCCCCCTCTATCTCCCTCCCTCTCCCCCCCTCTCTCACACACGCCTCTCCCTGCCTGGCCCTTGGACCCTAGGCAGGTAATGCCAGAAGGCAAACGAGGTGGCAACTAACTGTTGATCGGGAAACCCGCACGGCTGATCTTTCCAACCGCCAGCTTCGCTTTCTCTGCCTCGAAACAAAGCCAGACATCTCAGCCACCCCTCGGATGCCACGTCTTCTTGACCCAGCGTTAACCGAGAAAAAGAAAGAAAGAAAGGCATCTAAAAGCGCGCACACGCTTCCTCTTACCTTTGTCCGAGGCATCCAGAACAGCCGACCATATCCTTCCAAGCCTTTTTAAATCCCCCTCGAAAGGAGCTCTCGCCTTCTCCTTCCGACAGCGCCGGCTTGCCTTTCCCGAGCGCACGTCAGCGGGGAAGAGAGGTCGGGGGACGGCACCGGGTCTCGGCTGGTCTGGGGTCTAGAAGGCAAAGGGCTTCGAGGGAAAGGGGGGAGGGACGGGGCGGGGAGGGGGGAGAAGGTGTGGGCACAATCTTTCCGAGCTTTTTTTTCCTCTCCCCCTTGCAGCCCTGCACTGCAGATCCAGGGGTGAAGAGTAAAGAAGGAGAGGGTTGAGGTTTCTTTACTTACTGAGAGACACCGAGAAAATGAGAGAAAGGGAGGAGATGGGGGGGGGGGGGGCGGGAGAGGGAGGGAAGAGAGGAAGGAGGGGAGGGGGAGGAGACAGAGCAAAAATACGGAGGTGGATTTCCCAGGAATTGGGCAGAGCGGGGGAGGGCGGGGGTCTCCTTCTCTTTCTGATTGGCAGCTCGTTTCTCTGCTACTTTCCTTGGACAGAAACGAGGGGGGGGGGGCAGGACTCCAGCCTTGGGTGCCACTACCTGGCGAACCTCCGCCGCCCCCCAGTCAGGCTTCCCGTCGTCTCTGGCTTTGCCCACCTAACCCTGGGTTCCTGGAACTTGGACCAGCCAGTCAACCAGCCAACCGTCTACGTCCTGGTCTCCGTCTTCGTCTTCCTCTTCTCTGTAAAGGAAAGCCCAGCTGCGGGCTACCCCAACTCTCGACGGAGGGCCTGAAAACGAGAGCGGATATCCGAAGAGCGAGCGCAGGAAAAAAGACTGGGGAAAATGCGGAGGGGGAGCGGCAGCAGAAGAAAGCAGGAGAGATAGAGATAGATAGAGAGAGAGAGAGGTTTGCAAGGGGGAGGGGAAGCGCCGCTGAGCTTTGGGCTCTCCCATTCACTGGCGGCCTGCTTTGCTCCCCTCCCCGCCCCAAAGCAGTTGGGTGGGGGAGGAGGACGGGGGCCTTTCGGGATAAAGGGAGACTAGGGATGAACGGAGGCGTGAAGACTGAAGGGAAAACCGGGGGAGGAGGAGAGGGAGGAGAGGCAGCCGGTACTCCCCACGACTCAGCCTAGCTCAGCCCGCCCCAAACGGGGCCCTCGCTCGCGCGGGAACCGGCGGCCGGCGATCGGGAGAAAAATCTGCAACCAGCGTGGCCTCCTTCCCCCGCCCAGCTCCTCCGAGAGACAGATGGCCCGGCTGGAAACTAAATGGGATGGTGGGGGCCTTTGGGTTTAAAGGGAGAAGAAGAGATGAAGCCCCCCTCCCACGCGGACCCTCCTCCAGTGCATAGTGCGGTATTTTGAACTGTGGTCCGGCAAGCCAACATCTTCCACCCCTGGCAGGGGGAGGCACCCTCCGGGACTGTCGGTTTGGGAAATGGCTGATCCCAGACTTTTGCTGTTTCTCCCAAGCCGAGTTAATCCACCCCATAAAACCAGTCAGTGTTTTTTTTTTTGCAGGAGGGGGACACACACAAAGGATTTCCCAAGATTTCTGCGGAGGTCAGAGCTGCTGGCAGTGATGGGTCAATCCTCCGTGTTACAGATCCCCATTGGTTGAGGACTGAATCTTGTCTGAATCCTTCAGAGGTGTGTGTGTGTGTTAAAATTCAGAGGTCTCCAACCTTTGGGACCTCAGCAGCGAAGGGTTACCAAAATTTTTACTACCACACTGTGGGTGTGGCTTACCCAGGATGCCCTGCATTTTCTTTCAACTTTCAGTGCAAATTGGGTGCTCTCCATTTTCGCTACCCCACTACGTCACACACCCCTCCAGGTACGAGTGGCAGCAAATTCATAGAAACATAGAAACATAGAAGTCTGACGGCAGAAAAAGACCTCATGGTCCATCTAGTCTGCCCTTATACTATTTTCTGTATTTTATCTTAGGATGGATATATGTTTATCCCAGGCATGTTTAAATTCAGTTACTGTGGATTTATGTACCACGTCTGCTGGAAGTTTGTTCCAAGGATCTACTACTCTTTCAGTAAAATAATATTTTCTCATGTTGCTCATCATTTTAAATCCCATGGACCACTAATAAGATCTGCCTAATCACCAGCTGGGTAGGTGTGGCTAGATAGTCATGTGACTGAGTGGGCAGGACCAATTCAATGTCACTCATGTGGAGGGGCACTTCTCTGGCATCTTCCCAAAGAAGGCCGTTTTCGCCATCCCCAAGCTCCTAGAAAGGCTCTGGAGCCTGGGGAGAGTGAAAAACGGGCGTGCCATCACGTGCCAGAAGAGGGGGATCACGAGGGGGCGCATGGTATTATGGGTGCACCCCCTTTTGGCACACAAACAAAAAAGATTACTAATATAGAATCTCCTGCCTGAGCAGAGGGTTGGACTAAGCCTCCAAGATCCCTTCCAAACAATTATTCTGTGTTCTAGTCCAGGGGCCACCAAACTTTAGGACCCGAGGCCACTAAATTCATAATTTTCAATCCCATGGACTGCTAATATGATCTGCCTAATGACTTCCTGGGTCGGAGTGGCTAGGTGGTCATGTGACTGGGTAGGTGTGGCCAATTCAATGTCACTCACATTGAGGGGTGCCTCAATGGTCCCTTCTCATCCCTCCCCTCCCTGCCACTCCTTGCCTGCCCGCCTGGGCTCCTTAGGGCCCCAACAGGAAGCAGTTGTTGGAACTAAGCAGCTACCATGAAGAAAGAGTTGGCAAAACAGCTGGTTCACTTCAAATTGGATCTTACTGAGGAGGCTTAGCAGAAGCACCTCACTGAGGACTAGGAGCATAGGCCAGGTACTGGTGCCTGGAGGCTCAGTGGGCTGAGATGGTCAGCCAGTTCCAGGCCATGATGCAGTCCCACTGCAGCAAGGCCCTCTGGCTCTTTGCCATCAGCGGCACTTCCCGCCAACCTTGTGCCAAAGCTCCACACCAGGAGGCAGAAGCAGATCCCAAGTTGGAATTTCTGTTCCCCTCCGACCCACACAAAAAGACCCTGAAGGGGGAGATTCTCTGCAGCAACACAAATGTTCATTGCATGTATCTGTCCCAGGATCCATAATTTGAGGGGCCCTGGTTTAAGTGCAATATAAAAAATGCAAATAATTTTTCTGTGGACCACCAAGATTTTCTCATGGATCATTATTGTCCATGGACCACCAGTTGGTGACCATTGTATTCAATGATGGAATCAATAATGCAGAGGTGAAGAGATGTTGGATGGATTTAGATAGGAGCTGGACAACTCTTATTTATTTATTAACTTATTTACTTACTTACTTATTAATTACAGTACTTATTACTTATTACTTGCTTGCTTGCTTGCTTGCTTGCTTGCTTGCTTGCTTGCTTGCTTGCTTGCTTGCTTGCTTGCTTGCTTGCTTGCTTGCTTGCTTGCTTGCTTGCTTGCTTGTTTATTTATTTATTTATTTATTTGATTGATTGATTGATTGATTGATTGATACGCTGCCCCTCTTCGAGGACTCTTCAGATGCCTTCATTCAAATCTCCACACTGAACAGAGGTTGGACTTGATGGTCTTTAGGGACCCTTCCTTGCTCTATGATGCTCTGGTTCTAAAGGCGAGGAGGGACAGGGAGAAGTTGATTTCTCTCTCTCTCTTTTATAAGAACAGCAGAGAACACAGAAGAGAGACATTGGCTGGCCAGAGTTGAGCCTCAGGCAATGCCATATTCAGATTTCCTATCATTTGGAAGCTCGTTCAGAAATGGCAGGTCTGGGCTTCCGTAGGATAGAAATTGCAATGGATTTGTTCTCTTGGACTGCTGAATTCACAACACCAGAGGGATTCCGGATCATGACCCCACTGTTGGAGTTGAACTGCCTGAGGCTTCCTATTCTGACCTGAGACTTTTGTGGATGCCAGAAGCAAGAGGAGGGAGGAGGAAAGGCATGCAGAGGATGGAAATGAAGAAAAAGAGACAGAAGGTCATCAGATGATAAATCCAAGAACACCATATTTGTATTTACACATCCTACTTAAACAGGTAAAGGAGTCCCTGAGTATTTTACTCTGCTAGTAATTGCCAACCATAGGGGATGGTGTTCATCTTTGTTTCAAGGCCATTGTGCTAGACCAGTGATAGTGAATGTTTTTTTCCTTGAGTGCTGAAAGAATGTGTCTGTGCACTATCACACATGCACGAGTGTCCACACCGATAATTCAATGCCTTGGGAGGCTGAAAACAGCTTCCCCTGTCCCTCGGAGGCTGTCTGCAGGCCGGAAACAGCTTGTTTCCCCACTTCTGATGGGGCCAGTAGGCTCATGTTTTGCCTTCCCCAGGCTCCAAAGGTTTCCCTGGAGCCAGGGGAGGATAAAAAGGCCCTCCCCCACCCCCTCAGAGGCTCTCTGGAAGCCAAAAACATTCTCCCAGAGTCTCTGTAAGAGCCAAAAATCAGCTGGCCAGCACACATGCATATTGGAGCTGAGCTAGGGCAACAGCTTGCGTGCCAGCAGATTTGGCTCCACGTGCCACCTGTAGCACCCATGCCATAGGTTTGCCATCACTATGCTAGAGTTTCCAGAAACATTTCTGTGCTTGTGTGGCTAGCATGATGTTACTTTCTCACTCAAAGTGGTACCTATTTATCTACTTACATTTGAATGCTCTCACACTGCTAGGTTGACAGCAGCTGAGGCAGGAATGGGAGCTCAGTCTGTCATTTGGGGCTTGAGCAGTATTAGGTTGCTACTCAGTATGCACCACACTGTGCACTGGTAGTGAAAATGGAGCTGCGTGTGCAGGTCTGCATTGCCGGAATGTGTGCATTTGCATCCCAGTGAATGAGAGATTTTAGCAAATTTTTTGCTTCTGTGCATGTGCAGAAGCAAAAACAAATCACTAAAATCTCTCTCACATGCATATCCTCTCGCAAAAGTTTGCTTTTGCGCATGCACAGAAGCAAAATCTTGCTCATGCTGGCGATGCAGAGCTGCATACGCATCGCATCAGTAACGGCAGTAAGTAGAAACCCCCGCCTGGTTTTGAACCTTAGTTGCTTGCTTTCCAGCTGACAAGCCCAGTCTCTTAATCACTGAGCCACCATACGGCCTAGCATACTTAATCAGGTGTGAATTAATGCATTGCTCTATAACCTGATAGTTCATATGCTGTGTTATAGTGCAGAGAGACAACTAAAGAGCTAGCCAATTGTGTGAAAATAGTCATCAGCTTTGTACAAAGATGAAGGAGGAGCACAGAAAGGGCAGTTCTGGCAGGGACCCATGCAAACCGGTCTATTGTTATTTGTCCGGGCTCTCATTCACGCCCCTGAAAAAGATGGTACTTCTGGCACTGTCTTAAATGGGCAGGAGAAAGCCAGAGAGATTGATGTAGGTAAAGTCTGATGCCTTGCATCTATTGAGGAGCGATAGGGCCAAGGGATGTGTCTAAATGCTTTCCATTGTATTGGGGATCATCTCTCCAGTTTTCTTGGCTTGATCCCAATGGAAGGCCAGGATCCCAATGGAAGGCCAGGCATACAAGTCAAAGAAAGAAAGAGAGAGAGAGAGAGAGAGAGAGAGAGAGAGAGAGAGAGAGAGGGAGAGGAAGGAAGGAAGGAAGGAAGGAAGGAAGGAAGGAAGGAAGGAAGAAATTTATTTCATGGAGCCACTTTAGAATGGAAAGCAGAGGCTACAGAATGCTGGAAAGATGTCTAATAGGACATTGCAACACCAGGAGTAGCTTCCTCTATCAATTCCAACAAGTAACACAGGAAAAAGTAAAGTCTCTCTCAGGTCCTTAATACTTCAGTGGAGATGTGGGTGTAGTTTCTTCCAGAAATATTTTTCAACTTGCCTCTGGTCTAATCCAAGGGCCACCTGGCTCAATTTAGCAGAGTTTCTAAATCCAGAAAAGTGAATTAAATGCTCCAAAATGCCCCCAGGAGGCAATCTAAAGTCATTATAAGCTACTTTGAGAACAAAGTGGCAAATTGAAAGTCTGCTCATAGGAGAAGAAAACTTACGAGACACCGAAGACAAATTTTGGCACAGCATTAACAGGAAATGTGCTGAGGGAGGGTACCAGAGGTGGGTTTCAACAGGTTCTGACCAGTTCTGGAGAAGACGTAGCAGAGTAGTTCGGAGAACCGCTTAATACCTCTGACTGGCCCTGGCCCCATCCATTCTCTATCTTCTGAGTCCCAGCTGATAGGGAAGAAATGGGGATTTTGCAGTAGCCTTCCCTTGGAGTGGGGAGGGAATGGAGGTTTTGAGTATCCTTCCCCTGCCACGCCCACCAAGCCATGCCACGCCCACCAAGCCACATCACACCACACCCACAGAACCAATAGTAAAAATATTTTGAATCTCATCACTGGTGGGTATTTTACATCCAGAATGGGGTGTAGAAATAAGTGAAAGATCAAAAGCAACATGAGAAAATGGGGGAAAGATCAAAAGCAACATGAGAAAATATTATTTTACTGAAAGAGTAGTAGATCCTTGGAACAAACTTCCAGCAGATGTGGTAGATAAATCCACAGTAACTGAATTTAAACATGCCTGGGATAAACATATATCCATCCTAAGATAAAATACAGAAAATAGTATAAGGGCAGACTAGATGGACCATGAGGTCTTTTTCTGCCGTCAGACTTCTATGTTTCTATGTTTCTAATTACAACAGTGACATCTCAAATGGTTAGATTGGTTTTTTGGTTCCAATAAAGCAGCATTCTCCAACTATATTGGGTTATATTTCCCAGAATTCCTAGCTAATACAGTGTTCCCTCGATTTTTACGGGGGTTGTGTTCCAAGACCGCCCACGAAAGTCGAATTTCCGCGAAGTAGTGGTGCGGAAGTAAAAACACCATTTTTGGCTATGGACAGCCAAAAACTACCCCCACACACCCTTTTTCAAGGCAGCGCAAGGAGCCGGGCTTGAAGTTGGGAGCGGGGAGTGACGAAAGTGCGGAGGCCGGCAAAGATTGTTTTGAATGTTGGCTGCCCCCCCAGCGCCTCCGGCTCCCTTGCCGCTACCCCCCGCCCGCCCGATCCGTCCCTCTCACCGGCTTTCTTGGGACACGGGTCCTCCTGCAGCAGCGCTGGCGACTATGGCTTCTCATCCTCCTCATTCGGCCGGTAGCCGCTCTGAGCGCTTTGAGAATGCCCACCCCGCCCCTCTCACAGTCCCTTAGCTGAGAGCGCTTTCGTCCCAGCTGTCAGCGAGGGGGCTGCAGGAGAGGCGGGGCAGGCATTCTCACAGAGAGGGAGAGAGAGAGGGAGAAAGAGAGAGAGAGAGAGCAAGAGGGGGGAGAGTGGAAGGTAGAGAGAGAGAGAGAGAAATGATAGAAAAAAGGGGAGAAAAAAAGAGAAATGAGAAAATGATTGAAGCAGAGAATGACAGGAAAGAAAGAAAGAGAGAGAGAAATGACTCTTGGTGATGACGTATGACGTCATTGGGTGGGAAAAACCGTGGTATAGAAAAAAAAACGTGGAGTATTTTTTAATTAATATTTTTTGAAAAACCGTGGTATAGCCGTTTCACGAAGTTTGAACCCGCGAAAATCGAGGGATCCCTGTATTTTGTGAATCCCGGGGGAAGAAGCAGTATTAGAACCAAGTCACTTCAAAGAAATGAGATCTGAAGTGGAAATAATGTGAAAATCTCCTTGTTGGTGCCACTTTCCCAGATACATTGCCCATATCTTAGCTTTATCCAGCAATTTGTGTAGCGCTTTTGCCCAGAGGGCATTTTATGTGGTTTGTCAATTAGATCCAATGAATGACATGTCTGAATAATGATATGGTTTGATTGAAAAATATTGTATGTCTGCAACTGAAATCATGGTGCAGTGGTCATCTGAAATCACACTAAACACAATAGACAACACATACAGTGTTCTATCACACCTACCGGTAAGTGCTTTTCACACACATTGGATAATATCGCGGCCCCCATACCTATTCTCTACACATTGCAGGGAAAAAAACAAAAAAATTAATACATCACATTTCTGCAACTCAACCCACATAGTTTGAGCTTCAATGCACTGTAAAAACCCAGGTAATTAGGTAAATTATGTAAATAATGGCTCAGCTACCTGCAGATAGGTGTGTCATATTAACATAGCCAGTGTGAAGAGAAAAATGGGTGGAAAAGTAAACGATAGAATTAAAAGTGTGCTGGTTAATCTTCCTTAATCTGATGCCAATAGCTATGAGTGGTAGAGTATTACAGGTGACGGTAAGGGCATCCTTGAATTGAGGAAGACTCCAATGGATTTCATGGATACATAGAGTATCTCTATTGTTATCTTGGCACCCATATGGAAATGATTAACCATCCCATATCTTCTTGTGGGATGTTCTTTAGATTCTCTGGTCTGGTCTACAACCCTTACAAATTCTTATGTCTCCCATCCAAGTCTAAGCCTAGTTAGCCCTTTCTGAGTCAGTAAGGGAAATGGTACGATGCTGAAATTGACCCAGCACAGAGGTCAGCAACCTTAAACTCTCAGAGAGCCATTTGGGGCCATTTCTTTTCCCATAGAAAAGAAAACACCGGGAGCCACAAAACAGTTCCCATTCCTGACTACTTTCTGAGTGACCACAGAACTAGGATATGTAGTTGAATTAAACATACTGATTTCTTCTGAAACTCTCTTTTCTTGGATTTATCCATGGTTGGCCTACCGGGGGTTGAAAAGCTCAATAAATTGCATGCTAGCAGGTATCACATATTGGTGGTTGTGGCACATATTTTGAGCAACAGGGAACCACAGCAGAGAGATGAAAGAGCCACATGCGGCTCCAGAGTCACGAGTTGCTGATTCCCTGCTCTAGCAGACTAGTCTCTGTATCCAGATACTGATAGGAAAGTCAAGGGTGAGACACCCTGAGTCTTCGGAGAGGGGCGGTATACAAGTCTGATTTTTTAAAAATTATTATTATTATTATAACAACAACAGTGTTGTTGTTGTTGTTATTGTTGTTATGACATTTGGATAGCCTTTGCCTTTTTAAGCTATGACACAGAGTGGGAGGAAAGCAATGTACTTCGTTTTGAACTTTCTGAAAGAAAGGGAAGAGGTGAAAGTACACAATGCCATCAAAGTAGCAAGTTGAAATTTGGAATGAGTCATCCTCAAAGTTATTAGACCAGGGAGTTAACTGCACCGAGTTATAGAAGGCTGCCTCAAATGTCTTTTAAATTAATTATGAATTAAGAGGAAGGCCTAGATAAATACCAGCTGCTTGATGAAGGGAGAGGCACCAAAGATAGTATAACCATTGCTTTGTTTCTTGACATGGTCCTCACATAAAGTAGGAACGATGGTGGAATGCAGGACCTTTTCCCTGGTGGCCTTAATCATCTGGGAAGTCTCTTGCAGAAGCCAGTTTGGCTCCATTCCTGAAGACCTTCCACTCTAGGAGGAATCTCTGGGGCAAAGCTGTACTGAGGACAACTTGCTGGCTTATCTTGAGAGCTTCATGGGTTTTAGGGTTCTAAGGAAGGATATCACTATTTTTTGTGTTCCCTTTTTTTTGATAGGGAAGCAGCATGAATTCGAATAAACAAACAAGATACATGGTGATTGCCTAGCAACACATCACAACAGGGAAGTGGGGAGCAAGGTATCCTGTGGTTGCCAGGCAACAGCCACTGGGTACCTTTCAGCAAGACAGAGCTTGTAATGGATGGCATGTGATCAGCCCATTGAGGTGGGCAGAAGGGAGAGCCAATATTCTCTCGTTTTCAAGAACCAGGACAGGAGCTGTTGAGGTGAGATTCTGGGAACTGCACGGAATTGCAAGTTTAAGTGCGCCAGGCAGAAAAACACACCCGCATGTTTCTACTACTCATTCTCATTCAATTTTCTGAAAAGGAAACGGCTTTCACTTTTTTCCCCAAGGAGAAGAGCACATCACTGAATTCCTCCTTGATGGAGAATGATGCTCTTGAACATATTTAATGATGAAGTAGCCAGTAAGGGGGCTTTGTCTTCTAATGCACAATCCTCTTTCCAGGTTTCTGCAGCCGGCTTGGCTTCTTATGCATCAGTTCAACACTAAGGGAAGCTATAAGAAGCAATTCCATCCTTGGGACTCTTTCAGATTGGAAGGGTGAGAAGCAGAGATTGGATTCCGCAGGTTCTGACCAGTTCTGGAGAACTGGTAGTGGAAATTTTGAGTAGTTCAGAGAATTGGTAGTGGAAATTTTAAGTAGTTTGGAGAAGTACTTGGTAAATACCACCTCTGACTGATTTATTCTCTGCCTCCTGAGTCACAGCTGATTGGGAGGGAATTTGGATTTTGCAGTAACCTTCTCCTGCTCTCTTCAAAAGACATAGCTTGCAAAAGATGTAGATTGGTTTTTCTCAACCTTAGCCACTTTAAGAGATCTGGACTTCAATTCCATGCTGGCTAAGGAATTCTGAGAGTTGAAGTCCAGATCTCTTAAAGTGGCTAAGGTTGAGAAACATGGATGTAGCTTTCAAAAGAATACCAATGTCACCTCCAATAAGGAGACACACCACCCAATCAAAGGAAGTGCTTGGGCCCCCTAAAAATAGGATAGAAAATGAAAAACTTCTTTCAAAAAGGAAGCAAATGTCAGCTTGGCATTAAAAATAAGGTTGAGGTTTTCTTCCTTCTTTGACATGAAAATCTAGCAATTTGGGGCGCATCCCTCAAGCTCTAGGTAAAGGTGTCTGGGGTGGGTGGCATTGGGCAAAAGACAACAGGAAATAATTGCCATCATTGTACAAGATTTTCTCTTTTTGTATGTGCTTCATGATGTTACAGTTGTCTTGGAAAGGAGAAAAGCTTGGTTCATGCCCATGGCAACAGTCTTCATTGCTAGGATGCCCCTGTTGTAGATGATGAAATGGCCTCTGAATTTCCCACAATGTTCTGTATGTGGGGCACATTGGATTTATTGGACGAAATACAAAAAATGTGTCCTTGAAAGAAAGCTTCTCTTGAGACAAAATTCCTAGGAGGCCCACAAAATCTGCAGGCGGTTGTGAATGTTCTAGCTAGACAACAATGTCTGTCTTCCCTCTGCACTTTTGGGTGGGTAAGAACCACTGCCATCTCTAAATAGCAATAGCAATAGTACTTAGACTTATATACTGCTTCACAGTGCTTTGCAGCCCGCTCTAAGTAGTTTAGGCTAAGTCAGCCTCTTGCCCCCAACAATCTGGATCATCATGTTACCAACCTTGGAAGGATGGAAGGTTCAGTCAACCTCGAGCCAGTGTTGTGGCCTGCCAGCCACCAATGTAGCTAGTAGGAGATCCCTCCCAAGAAGAGGCCAATGTGGTGGTGCACCAGCAGCCTGTGCAGCTGGCATCCAAATTGAATAGTGAGGAATCTGGTGAGGACTCAGTGCCAGGGCCTTTAGAACCTCCAGAACCTCACATCAGTGATGAGGAAGAAGAGGAGGAGCCTCTTCTAAATGCATGGATACCCAGAACTGCCAAAAGGCAGAAATGGTTCCTTAGGAGGAGGCCTTCTTGGGAGTAAGGCTTGGGGCCAATTGGCCACTCGATAGCCTACTGAAAGGATGATGACGACAGCAAAAACACTGCAGGGAACAACATTTGTTCATTCAAGTGCTTTCATGTTCTGAAACATCTGCTCAGCTTATCTGTTTTGGCTTTCTTCCTGTGGACATCTTCTTGGCATTTTGCCAATCCTCATAATCATCTTAAGACATGCAGGACTAATTGCTTAGATTTAATTTATGACTTTATGGACTTCTGCTAGCTGTTAATACCATTTAATTAACAGCTGGTTTTTCAAGATAAGACTGTTTTAACAACTGTCTCTGTGTGTCAACTACTAAGTCATTGAGTAAACATAGGGTTGAACTAACTGCATGTGTGTTACATTCTTTCTAGTCCATAGCTGGGGCAGAACAGTTAGTCAGGATTGAACACCTGGCAATGGACAGAGTTAATCTGCAATATTGCATCCTAACCATTGCACCATCATGGCTCCTCAGTATCTTAAAATACCCCCTCTCTGAATGTTGTTAGCAGCCCTTGTTGTTTGAGCATTCTTGAAACACACTTGGGATTCAAACCCCATCAGAGTTTTGGATTGCAAAGGGCATTCTTAGCATTTCTGACCCAAATTTGTTTTATAAAGCTTTGCACTTTTACTTTTCACAGCTACTCCTGATTCAAAGCTTTGCCTTTATATGAGCTGGGGTGGTGCAGCAGGTAGAGTGCTGTATTGCAGGCCACTGAAGCTGACTGTAGATCTGTAGGTCAGCGGTTCAAATCTCATCAACAGCTCAAGGTTGACTCAGCCTTCCATCCTCCTGAGGTGCGTAAAAGGAGGTCCTGTATTGTGGGGGCAAGAGGCTGGCTCTGTTAAAAAGTGCTATTGCTAACATGTTTTAAGCCAACCTGAGTCTAAGGAGAAGGGTGGCATAAAAATCAAATCAAATCAAATCAAATCAATCAATAAATAAAAAATAAGAAAATAAAAAAATAAAATAAAATAAAATAAAATAAATAAAAGATATTCCGCAATGCTTAACCCTACTTTCCTTGCAGAGATTCTCCTTACAGAGAAATGCTAAATTTAGCATTTAGACTTAGATACCGTTTCACAGAACTTTACAGCCTCTCTAAGCAGTTTACAGAGAGTCAGCATATTGCCCCCAACAATCTGGATCATCATTTTACCCACCTTGGAAGGATGGAAGGATGAGTCAACCTTGAGTGTAATGGGATTCGATCTGCCAAACTGCTGGCAGCCTGTGATCAGGAGAAGTAGCTTGCAGTACTGCACTCTAATCACTGCGCCAGCGAGGCTCCTTTAGAGAGCTAAGACCCCCTATCCTAAGCACATAATGTGTAATTAAATCCCCATGCCTATCACTGAGGACCCCGGATTTTGAAGCCAAGAGCAGAGGAAGCTTATTCACGACACAGGGGAATTTTCATTGAAAAAAGAGTTGCAATCTGCAAGGGCATTTTCAAGGCTTGAAAAGGGATTTGACAAACCCATAGAAGATGAATCTCTCTGGGATTATTTGTCAAGGCACAAAAAATGACCCTCCCTATTTAGAGTCACCTCCAGTGGTGTTGAAGTCCACAGATTTTAAAGTCACCAAGTTTGCGGAACATTACTGTAGGAAATTCTTGGGGGTCTCTTTAAGGCTTTTCCTGGCAATTCTGAGCCATTGGGGAAAAATCTGAAGATGGGATTGAATTAGTGTATGTCTAGTTTAATGAAAAGAAGGACCAGTGGAGACACGATAGCAGTGCTCCAATATCTCAGGGACTGCCACAAAGAAGAGGGAATCAAACTCTTCTCCAAAACACCTGAGCATAGAACAAGAAGCAATGGGTAGAAACTAAACAAGGAGAGACGCAACTTAGAACTAAAGAGAAATTTCCTCAGAGTTAGAACAATTAATCCGTGGAACAGCTTGCCTCCAGAAGTTGCAAATGCTCCAACACGGGAAGTTTTAAAGAAGATGTTGGATAACCATTTGTCTGAAGTAGTGCAGGATTTACTGCCTAAGCAGGGGTTTATTTATTTATTTATTATTTATTTATTGGATTTGTATGCCGCCCCTCTCCGGAGACTCGGGGCAGCTAACAGCAATAATAAAACAGCATATAATAATAATCCAATACTAAAAACAGTTAAAAAGCCATTATTTTAAAATCCAAACATACATACAGACATACCATGCATAAAATTGTAAAGGCCAAGGGGGAAAGAATATCTCAGTTCCCCCATGCCTGGCGGCAGAGGTGGATTTTAAGAAGCTTACGAAAGGCAAGGAGGGTGGGGGCAATTCTAATCTCTGGGGGGAGTTGGTTCCAGAGGGCCGGGGCCGCCACAGAGAAAGCTCTTCCCCTGGGTCCCGCAAAACGGCATTGTTTAGTTGACAGGACCAGGAGAAGACCCACTCTGTGGGACCTAACTGGTCGCTGGGATTCGTGCAGCAGAAGGCGGTCCCTGAGATAATCTGGTCTGGTGCCATGAAGGGCTTTATAGGTCATAACCAACACTTTGAATTGTGACTGGAAACTGATCGGCAACCAATGCAGACTGCGGAGTGTTGGTGTAACATGGGCATATTTGGGTAAGCCCATGACTGCTCTCGCAGCTGCATTCTGCACGATCTGAAGTTTCCGAACACTTTTCAAAGGTAGCCCCATGTAGAGAGCGTTACTAGAAGAGAAGGTTGGACTAGAAGACGTCCAAGGTCCCTTCCAATGTTGTTGTTGTTGTTGTTGTGGCAGTGAAGATTGGAATGATTTATTTCATATAGATGCCCCCCCTACACACCAACACCCTATTTCTGCTCTTATTTTGGATGTTAAAAATGTTTTACTAAAAATCAACCATGTGTACATGATCTGTGGGCTCCCCCCAGCTTCTTCATGCATAGTTAAATATCCCAGAATACAAGTATTTGAAATTGGATTTTTTTTTTCTTCCTGCCTGCTGTTTTGTCAGACAAACCCTTAGAAACCTGAGTGGTTCTTTGGAAGTTTGCCTAAAGATGTTTAAGGAGAAGCCAGAGTGAGAAAGAAATGCAAATTGGCTTGTGCAGTAACACACACACACACACACACTTTACACCTGGAAAAATGTTAGCAGTAAAAACCTTTTCGTTTTGGTTGAAAATTGGGATGTTTTGTTCAAATGGCAATCTTCCCAAAGAATGCAACTTTGATAAACAAAGAGGGCCACATGCATCTCCAAACTTTGTCAATGATCAGAAGGCAGACAAGTCCTTGACTTATAACCACATCTGAGCCCCAAATTTTTATTACAAGGTGTTGTGGTTCCGTCTGAGGCCCCTCCGGGAACGGCTGACCTTCTGTCGGTTTCCAGCTCAGAGGGAGAGGCTGAGGAACAGGAGGTGCAGACAGACGAGGAGGAATCCCAGGCTGAAGAAGAGGGAGGACAGCCAGAGTCCCACCAGGGGGAGCTCTCCTCAGCAAGCAGCCTGGATTCCTTAGAGGAAAGTGCACAAGCCATAATTGATCTGCGACAACGAAGAGCTAATCAGAGACGGAGTCAATTGGCTAAATACTTTCAGCATTAAAGTGGCAGCAGCTGGGTTTGGGTGTGGTGCTCTTGGGAAAGGCTAAAAGGCAGACCCACCCTTCCTGGCTTGTGGAGTTTTATCTTTGAGAGTCGTGGGACCTGACTGTGAACTTTGGTGTCTTGGAATCCTGGTTTGTGCCTTTGACTATTGAAACCTTGGGGGGGTGTGCCAGCAAGAAGCTTGCTGTATTGTCTGGACATCAGGACCCTGCTGTACCGTATTATATCCTGTCTGTTGGGAAGAACAGGTTTTCCTCTGTGCTTATTTTTTCCAGTTATAAACTACTTTTGGCTTTTACCAGAGTGTCTGGCTGTTTTTTCCAGTTGCTGTTGAGGTCTGGGGGAACCCAGACAGAACAACAAGGTGAGACTGTTGTTAAGTGAATTTCACCCCATTTTTATAATCTTTCTGGCCGCAGTTGTCAAGGGAACCACTGAAGTTGTAGTGCATGTGTAATAAATGTGTAGTAACACGGTTGAAGAGTGCTTGTCAGAAGGTCTCAAAAATGCGCATGGGGCCTTTTGGAACACTCCAACCATTGTAATTAGGAACCGGTTGCCATGGGTCTGAATTTTGATCCCATTATCACAGTGTTCTGCCAGGCTCTCTGATAGGAGCCTTCCGAAAATTCAAGGGTACAAATTTCAGACACACACACATTTGAAAATTCAAAACAATGTTCTTTATCATGAAATTCAAAATAAACAAAGCACTCTTTTTGTATTGCAAAGAGCACTTTTCCCAAAACAACCGGGTAGTCTGTACAATTTCCCTTAAGCAGTCATTAAGTACTTAGCTAGCAGCTGTGAAGAAACTTCACACCCCTTCTTTTTCCAACGAAGTGAGACACACACACACACATTGCTCTGCTCTAGTTTCAAAGGCATGAAAAAGCAACAAATTCCAGCAACACAAGATTCCTGATGAACTCCGATCAGATATTCTTCCACAATGGCCAAACCCACATACTGCTATTTATAGCAGCAGCCCTAATTACTGGAGCCCCACCCAAACACAGGTGGCCTCCCTTATTTCCTGTAATATGTTCTTACTTGGTCTCTTCTACGCATAATTCTGCATTTGCATGGGTCCAAAATGTCATCATCTGAATCAACGGAAGATAAGGGAGATTGACTGCCTGGGCTGTGTGCCAAGTCCTCTTCTGCAGAGTCACACCCACCTTCTTCTTCGTCCGAGGAAACTAAACTCTGAACTGATTCTGTCGGCAATAACAAGGCCTGTGACATGTTGAATTTTCCCCTGCATCCACCTCCCCATTCCCTGGGGCAGGAGCTGGGCCAGAGCCAACCACAACACACAGGGAGGCCAAAATGGTCATAAGCGTGAAGCATGGACATGAGTCACTTTTGTCAGTCCCGTTATAACTTGGAACAATCCCTACCTGAACAGTTTATTTATGTATTTATTAGATTTGTATGCCGCCCTTCTCCCAAGACTTGTGTTTTCCTGTCTTGATGGGCCTTGGGTGTTTCACCACAAACCAGAATTGCCAACTGCATTTGGCTAAATTAGCGTATTTAAAAAAAATATAAGATGTATCTTCCTCCCTAAAAGAGGCTGAAAATTTAGGTGCATCTTATACTCCGAATGTAGCTTCTTTGAAGCTTTTTCCCCCCAGCCTTAATGAGGCGCTAACGGATCTTCTCTACTTGCAGGATTTTTTCATTGCTACTCCCTCTGAAAAGGGTTTTTTCCAGCCCTAATCAGGATATAAACTGATGTGCTGAAGCTGACCAGACTAAGAACACCAGCCAGATTTCCCCCCACTATTTTCCTCCCCCAAAATGAAGATATATCTTATACTCCGGTGCATCTTTTACTCCAAAAAATACGGTATCTTTTGAATGTCACTGGAGTGGGAATTCTAAAAAGCAGGACTTAACAAGTGCAATATTCCAAATATTTGATCTGCCGGCTTTGTCAATGAAAGTCATCTGGTTTGTTGGAGGGGTTTTTTTGACCAAAGACTTGAATGGGCCTGTTAGAGCCCAGTGCCCTCTAGTGGTAGTCATAGCAACAATTTCACCGGAGTATCAATGAACAGAGCTTCCTTTTTTATTGGCATGTCATTCATACATATTTTTGAATTTGGCACAGAATCCCTTTGTAAGATTCCAGAACCCGTGTTCAGTACTTTAAGTCCATCCCTGGAATAGCTGAGCGGTATGGACGATCCACATTGCTTTCTCCTAACCTGGGTCCTTTCCTTGTTTAAATAACAATTCTGCCCTTCTTTCTCTGAGCCCATATACAGTGGTACCTCTACTTAAGAACGCCTCTACTTAAGTACTTTTCTAGATAAGAACCGGGTATTCAAGATTCCCCCCCCCCTACTTAAAAACCATTTTCTACTTAAGAATCCGAGCCTGGAAAAATTCCCCAGGAAATTTGACAGCGGCACGAGGGCCCAGCCAGTTTCCTGCCATTCCCCCTTTAATCCCAGCCATCTGGGCTGCCAGAGGAGCCTTTTGGTGGTGTTTAAGGAGGCTTTGGCAGTCCAAAGCAAACGAAGCATTTTTCTTTCTCTGGGCGCTTGGACAGGGAATAAACCTCTGCTAGTGCCCAGAGAAAAGAAACACTCCCTTTGCTCTGAGTAGCCAAGGAGTCATCACAGCGAAGGAAAGGCGCCAGCTACAAAGCGAGCAAGCAAGAGGAGAGAGGAGCCCTTCAGCATGGGAAGGAAGAGGCAGCAGGTAGCAGCAGCAGCAGTGTATGGGATGCAGCCTCGCGCCGAGTGTATTGGAGGTGCGTGCTCCTCCTCGCCACCTCAGAGTCCCTCTTTTTTTTAAAGCCTTAAAGTTTTAGATTTTTTTGATTCCCCTCACCTCACCTTCTTCCTTCAGCAGTGACTCTCCTCCTCCTCTTCTTCCTCCTCCTCCTCTCACCCAAATTCCTAGCTTTTATTTCTTTCCTAATGGGTTTGCACGCATTATTTGCTTTTACATTGATTCCTATGGGAAAAATTGCTTCTACTTAAGAATGTTTCTACTTAACAATCTGGTCATGGAACGAATTAAGTTCTTAAGTAGAGGTACCACTGTATATATATATTTTCCCTTGAAGTTTTAAATAGGGTGAGAAGCTCTGCACCCAGACTGCAAATGTTCTACCCATTCTCATTCATGGATGCGGAATCAAGGCGTGACTTGCATTGGTGAACAGGTCCATTGCAGATATAAATCTGCTACAGACATCTTCAAAAAGAAGAGAGGTATCTTTCTTGGGTTGACAAACATTTTTTCCTCTCAAAGCAGCATTTTTTTTTCTCCCCTATTTTTATCTTGCCCATAAACTTGTCAGGTAGTTTAGGTCAAGAGGTTAAAAGTGATTGACTTATGAACCTCTCAGTGCAATGGGTCTTTCAATGCTATATAAAACACCTGCATCCTTCTGCTACTGAGAAATGGTGCAGTCATCCATCACTAAATACAAGGGATTGATGATGGACAGATGCACAGACCTACGTGGATAAATCTATGCAGAAAACGATAGTGTAAATTATAGGTGGTTCTTGACTTAATGGCCGCAGTTGGGGATCAAAACGCCTGTTGCTAAGCAATGTGGTCATTAAATGGGTCATGGCCAATTTTACCACCATTTGGCCAGGTCAATTAAGTGACATTGTTTCATCGACGGGACCCAGAGAAGGCCAACTCTGTGGGACCTGACCGGTCACTGGGATTCGTGTGGCAGAAGGCGGTCCCGAAGGTATTCTGGTCCGGTGCCATGAAGGGCTTTATAGATCATAACCAACACTTTGAATTGTGACCGGAAACTGATCAGCAACCAATGCAGACTGCGGAGTGTTGGAGTGATATGGGCGTATTTAGGAAAGCCCATGATAGCTCTCGCAGCTGCATTCTGCACGATCTGAAGTTTCCGAACACTTTTCAAAGGTAGCCCCATGTAGAGAGCGTTACAGTAGTCGAACCTTGAGGTGATGAGGGCATGAGTGACTGTGAGCAGTGACTCCCGGTCCAAGTAGGGCTGCAACTGGTGCACCAGGCGAACCTGGGCAAATGCCCCCCTCGCCACAGCTGAAAGATGGTTCTATAATGTAAGCTGTGGATCAAGGAGGACGCCCAAATTGCGGACCCTCTCTGAGGGGGTCAGTAATCCCCCCCAGGGTGATGGACAGACAGATGGAATTGTCCTTGGGAGGCAAAACCCAAAGCCACTCCTTCTTATGAGAGTTGAGTTTGAGTCTATTGACACCCATCCAGACCCTAACAGCCTGCAGGCACTGGCACATCACTTCCTCTGCTTCATTGACTGGACATGGGGTGGAGATGTACAGCTGGGTATCATCAGCGTACTGATGATACCTTACCCCATGCCCCTGGATGATCTTGCCCAGTGGTTTCATGTAGATATTAAATAGCAGGGGGGAGAGGACTGACCCCTGAGGCACCCCACAAGGGAGAAGCCTAGACATTGACCTCTGACCCCTCACTAACACCGACTGCGACCAACCGTTGAGGTAGGAGGAGAACCACTGAAGAACAGTGCCTCCCACTCCCAACCCCTCCAGCCAGTGCAGAAGGATACCATGGTCGATGGTATCGAAAGCCGCTGAGAGGTCGAGAAGCACCAGGACAGAGGATAAACATTTGTTAAGAATCATGAGGTTCAACACTTAATGATTATCATAGACTACAAATAAGCAATTAGGAAACAATCAATATTAATATAATATAAATCGTAAGGATACAAGCAACATGTATCCTGAATGTTTCATGAATGGTTGTTAAATATCTTGTGGTCACCTGGATTTTTGCAGATCTTACATAGTAGCTCTATCCTACTATCTTATATCCTCTTCCTTGTCACATGTGGTTTTCCATGAATAGAGCTTGCAGTGAAACCCTGCAACCCAGCATTGATTATTTTGATATAAAGCAGCAAAGTCTCTGGATAACTAGCTTGAACACCAGTCTCTATTCATGGTTGTTTCTCCAACAGGCTTTAAAAAAATCCTTTCCACAAACTGAATGAAAATAGCCAAGAAAATGCAGGAGAAATCTTCTTGGCATCAGCGCTGGTCCCAAAGGTGCTTATGCCAAGTCGTGAGTCAAATTGACTTTCTTTGTTTTTCCTTGAAGATGCTTCAGTTCTCATCCAAGATGCTTCTTCAGTTCTTCTTAAGTTCAGAGCTGAAGAAGCTTCTTGGGTGAGAAGTGGAACATCTTCAAGGAAAAACAAGAAAGCCCAGTTGACATTTGAGAAACCACTTTTGGAACAACCATGACATGCAAGACTGAGAATCTCCATAGACATAAGCTCAATACCTATCTATCTATCTATCTATCTATCTATCTATCTATCTATCTATCTATCTATCTATCTATCTATCTATCTATCTATCTACCCATCTATCAGAATAAAGCTGGAACGGACCTTAGAGGTCTTCCAGTCCAACCCTCTGCTCAGGCAGGAGACCCTATACATCCCTGTCAAATGGCTGTCCACACTTTTCTTAATTTTTTAGTGACGAAGCACCTACAACTTCTGAAGTTGTTCCACTGATTAATTGTTCTGACTGTTAGGAAGATTATCCTAAATTCCAGGTTGTTAGTTTCTTGTTCTGCTCTCTGGTGCTTTGGAAAATGAGTTGACACCCCCCCCCCCACCCCTAAGTTCCCTATAGCAGTCCCTCAAATTCTGGAATACTGCTATCATGTCACCCACACAGGCCTTTTCTCCCCCCTCTAGTCTAGCCATACCCAATTCCTGCAAACATTCTTCATATGTCTTAGTCTCCAGGCCCTTAACCATTTAAGTTGCTTTTCCCGGCTCTTTCCCCCCCAAAGTCTCAAAATCTATTTTTGTAATGTGGTGACCAAAACTGGATGGATGGATGGGTTTGTTTGTTTGTTTGTTTGTTTGCTTGCTTGCTTGCTTATCTATCTATCTATCTATCTATCTATCTATCTATCTATCTATCTATCTATCTATCTATCTATCTATCTATCTACTTATTTACTTACTTACTTACTTACTTACTTACTTACTTACTTACTTACTTACTTACTTACTTACTTACTAGATTTGTATGCCGCCCCTCTCCGTAGACTCAGGGTGGCTGACAACAATAATGAAACAACATGTAACAAATCTAATAATTAAAATAATTTTTAAAACCCTTATTTAAAAAACCAAACATACACATAAGCATACCATGCATAAATTGTATAGGCCTACGGGGAAGGGAATATCTCAGGGTGGAGGTAATTCTAATCTCTGGGGGGAGTTGGTTCCAGAGGGTCGGGGCCGCCACAGAGAAGGCTCTTCCCCTGGGTCCCGCCAAACGACATTGTTTAGTCGATGGGACCCGGAGAAGGACAGCTCTGTGGGACCTAACTGGTCGCTGGGATTCGTGTGGCAGAAGGCGGTCCCGGAGATATTCTGGTCCGATGCCATGAAGGGCTTTATAGATCATAACCAACACTTTGAATTGTGACCGGAAACTGATCGGCAACCAATGCAGACTGCGGAGTGTTGGTGTAACATGGGCATATTTAGGGAAGCCCATGATTGCTCTCGCAGCTGCATTCTGCACGATCTGAAGTTTCCGAACACTTTTCAGAGGTAGCCCCATGTAGAGAGCATTACAGTAGTCGAGCCTCGAGG